>NW_004949103.1:15939161-15945242 GCF_000317375.1 Microtus ochrogaster
CACCTAAGGTTTGGCCTATCAAATGGGCCTAGGCAGTTTCTTTATTAATTAACCAATGAAAGCAACAGATTAGAAAGAAATTACTCCCACATCACTCAGCACTGGCATTGTAAGCAAGAACCTGGCCATGCCTGACTTTTTACATGTGTGACAGAGATTCGAACTCATGTCCCATGCTTTCATGGCAAACACTCCTATTTAATGAGCCATCATCCCAGCCAAACATCCTTCAATTGGAAATATATTGTTAATGTTTTCCTCCAGTTATCTATGGTGCTGGTCCTAAAATGCATTGCTAAATGGGGAATTTTACCTTAAATTGATTCCACTGGCTTTTGATATAAAATATGAAAGTCAATAAAAGCTCACTATTACAAATTATGTATGTATTATCGAATTTTTGTCATCATTAGCTAAATTGCTCAATGTAGTTATGTAATTTGTGTTACTGGTCTTTGTACATGATCCATGTACTCATATATTCTTATTCTTCCTTCCTTTCTTCCTTTATTGTTAATCAGCACAGGAGATAGAGCCATGGACTTCATCCATGATAGGCAACTGTTATATCCTGCACCCTGAGCCAAAGGTTCTATTGTAGTTTAGTGAAAGAGTCCCTAACCCAAAACTAATAAATATGTGATAGCTATTAATGGCCATTTATGTATATGTAGTAAGTTACTGGACTAATGATTACTCCCCAAACTCGCTGCTATCCTTCCTTGTTTATACCACAGGTAGGCTTCTCCTCCAACTATAATTTGATTCTTTTCCATCTTCTCATCTAGATTCATGCTAAATGAACAACTCCTACCTGTGCTCTGCAACTCTTAGAACAGAACCCAGAAGGACGAGTTTAATCTATACCATGAGACTCTTATTAATAGTTCTGTTTTATCACAAGAGACAAGAAGTCCTGTAGGGATTGCATTGGACAAGTCTACCAACAGCACAGAAAGGCATGTACCATCTTGTCATCCATAAGACACATAGATAAGGTGAGCTTGAGGAACTGCTTACAAAGATAAGACTGGGTAACTGTGAAAAGCACACCATCTGTCACAATGGTGAAGATATCTTCTCTTGAATTCACTGCTCTAGAAGCCACCAGTGCCTAAGACTTTTTTGACACTCTAGAGCCTTGCTATAGTTAAAGGTCACTGGCCAGTGGCCCAGGGTTGGGGGTTATGGAGCTGTGAGAGCTGGGTATCCTCGCAGCTTATAAGGAGAGGAACCTCTGTGCTGTGCTGACTGGTGCTGTGCTTCCCTGTTGCTGGTGTTTCCATACAGGTATTCTAAAAATGAATGTGTGAATTTTAGGTGTGCTTAGCCAGCTCACTGTATTTATCACTACTCTTTTCTGACTGTGCTGATTTATAAAAATATAAAATGCATTTTTCAAATGTTAATAATGCTAAAATGATGTGGCTTTAATAGGACATAAATTTTCATAATACACTCATATTCTCGAAGGCATTCTAGAAGAGGCAATTTTCTGCATCTCATTTCATATCCAGTGATGTCTGAGGCATCCTTAGGTGAGCACTAGACTAGCAACAGTAACTATGATAAGACTGTTTAATGCCACGATATAATAAAACTTTATCTCATTTTCCTATGAGTCGTAAATTTAGAAGGAACTCTGTTCTACAGTTCTGATTCCAGGGTCTTTCATAAGGCAACTGGTAATGATAACATCTGGTCTCACCTCTGCAGAGCCAGGATGACATGAGTATTGTGAACTTGATTCTTAAGTTTTTGTGATGTCATTTTACAGTTTCTCAGATGATAGACACAGAGCTAGTTACATGGCTCTGTTGGAACCCCAAAGGCAGAGTGGAGCTGGAGAATAAGAGGGGAGTAGAAAGAGAACTGGTCTAAGAAAAAAGCCATATTATTCTTTTTCATGATCTAGCCTCAGAAGTCAGATAAGCAATTTTGCTGTATTATAAGAGTTGAGAAGTCAGGCTCGTGTTAGAGAGGACGGACAAGATATTTCACCTTTCAATGGATTACCAAAATCACTTTGTAAGATGAGCATGTGCTATGAGATTAATACTGATGTGCCCATCATTAGAAAATGCAATTTTCCAAAGGTATCCTGGCCACACTTCCCCTTAATCTAGTTCTGATGAAACACACTGGATTTGAATTTTAAAAAAAATGTTATAGCTAAAAGGAAAAGACCATAAAATAATCACAGGCAACTTTTTCCAATTACCGATTCAAAGAGTTTAAGTGATTGCCCAAGGTAAGACTGATAATTAGATATAAACATACTAAAATTAAACTAGGAATCTCTACCATGGCCTCTTTTCAAAGAATTACAGCATTAGGACTTGTTTTATTGAGCTCTGTTGTACAGGGTCTTGGCCATGGTACAGCTTAAGGATAACCTCTGATTCTCAAATTTATTGAACTGGAAATCACCAGCTATCCAAGCTAGGATACTTGGCTTGATATATTTAGCTGGTGGTTATCTGTACCTGAATCATTGCTCAAAAATGAAATATCAGATTATTAAGTAACCAAGTGATACTTGGTGCAGTTTTCTATCTATTCTAAGCTCAATTAACTAATTTGTATGAGACAAACTGACTATTTTAGTTACCTGTTACACAGACCTCAATACCTGACCAAAACAATTTCAAGGTTAACATTGGATTCTGGCTCATGGTTTATAAGTTTTAGCCCCATTGTGACAACAAATATGTGATAGGACATCTAAGATTATGGTACCTGGAGAATATGGCAAAGATTATCTAATGCATAATAAACAAAGAAATAGATAGCAGAGGATAAAGAAGTCCAATATATTACTAACCCAAAGAGTCACTCCCTGGGGACATATTTCTTCTAGCTACAGTCTATCTTCTAAAAGTTCAGTAACCTCAATAAATAACCTCATTAACTCATGACCAGTTATAAAATTTTAGAGTAATACTCATAATACCTCATGTCCCACTCACAAAACTCATATAGCCATCTCATAATATAAAAATGTACTTATTTAACTTCAAGAGCCCCACAAGTTCTAAAAGTAATTCTAAAAGTCCAAAGTTCAAATTCTATTCTGAAACTCAAAGAAATCTCTTGTCTGTGAGACCTTGTAAAATCTAACAAAAAAAAATGTTATATACATTCGATATATGATGACAGTGACCTAGAGCAAGTATTCTTGTTCCAAAGAGGAACAGGAAGACATGAAAGAAGGGTTAGACCAAGCAGGAGGAAAACCAAGCAGGACCAGCAATAAATCCTGTATTTCCATGTCTAGTTAGAGTTTATTGTTAGCCCCGTGTTTGTAGCACAGATGGCCTTTCTCCTGACCTGGTTCTACTGTGTATCTACAGCTTTCTCCCACAGATACCCAATGTTCCTAGCATTTCTACCATCCCACCATCTCCATGCCATCTTAGGTTTCATCCTTGAGCTTCATCTGTGACCCTTGCAGAAGTTTCTTGCATTAAATCTTACCCTACTACATATTGCCTAGCCTTACTGACTTTGCTCAAATGCTGTAGTAAAACTTAATATGACACAAAACTTCTTGCATCGCTCATGCCTGTAATACAAGCTCCGAGTTTATGGTGTCAAGTTCTCCTGCCTTCTTAAACAGTAACTGAACCCACCTCACTCTTAGATCAAGATTTTAAAGATTCCTGTGTGTTTGAGAATTAAACTGGGAAATAGTCCCTTAGATCGCCTTATTACAGAGGGGGACCCAAAGACTTTCCCCCTACAAAAATGAAAAAAAAAACTCTTTATTTTCAAATAGTCTTAAATTAATTTGATGATTTTTATCTGGAAGATAGATAAGAGATTTATAAGACCCCACCAATTCTTGAAATTCCTTCAGTGCACTGTTAATATTTATTTCAGTATTAATTGCAAGGCTTCTTTTGTAATGGTCACAATATCTTTAACTATAGGTTTTTTTCCTGTTGGTTAAATAGACCTTCTTTGATCACAGTGAACATTTACATTTTCCCACACCTTTCTGCTCTGTTTTTTTTTTTTTTTTTTATCTTGATGCTGACTATAAATGTGGCAAAGTGAAGTCACCATCAACCTGTGCCACTGTCTGAATGCTATGCATCTTGAAATTCCCTCTCAGTCAGATTTTCATGGCTGGCTCAGCCGGAGACAGACTGTTCCTTTTTAAAAAAAAAAAAAATGTAATATAAATGGCCTCTGGTTCAATTCATGACATAGGCTTGTTCCTATCTAGAAGCTAGGACGTATGGTCTTTATTGTCAAGATTATTTATCGGCACGCCTGTCTTTTGAACTCTCATCAGAATCACTCTTACATTCTGGGGCTTCTTTAGTCCGGCTCTCCAAATTCTTCCGAATCCCTCCTGAGAAAATGTTTCTAAGGATTTAAGAATCATGTGGTCAAGTGTAGTCACAATTACATTTCCACCTTCTTGTTGCTGATTTTCTGTAGTTATTTCTTCAATACTGTGAATGCAATAGCTAACAGCGCTTACCTAAAAGAAAAAAGAAGTTTAATGTGGTTCACAATTTCATAGGATTTTAGTTTACAGTGGCAGAGAAGGCATGCAACTAGATACTTACAGCATAATGGTAAGAGCTTATGCTGTTTATTTATTCATTCATTCATTTGTTTGTTTGTTGATGCTGTTTATTAAGGCTGTTTATTTCAAAACAGATCAGGAAGTAAAGAGAATGACTATAAACCTGAGATGATGCAACCGAATGGCATAGCCTGAGCACTCAATTAGCTCCTTCTACCTTTCCCCAACTTCTTAAAGGCTCCACAGCAGCCTATATCAGCTCCACTGGCATGAGACTAGACTTTAAAAATATGAGCATGTGGGGAATGCTCACTATTTAAACTCTAATGCTACATTACTTGTTTCTATGAAATCCTTGAACTAAAGAGAAGAGGTCAATTTTGCCCTAGAGAGCAAATTTATGTGCCTAAAAATATTCCAGTGATTTCTATTGAGTATTTTGGGTACTTTTGGCAGATCTGTAATGAAATCCTTGGCATTGTATGTGATACTAGTATAATTTTTCATGACCCACCCTTTTTTTAACCTTGCTAGTGTGTTTATTTTGCTGCTCATTACAGACAATCAACTATGGTTTTATAAAGTTTGTTGTTGTCACATTCATTGATTCCTATTCACTTATCTACAATTATTTCCTCTAATTATTGTCAGTTTATTTTTATATTTACTTCTAGATGATTCACAAGGTAATTTAAATAACTGATTTCAAGCATGTTTTTGGTTATTAATTTATTTTAGTTTTATACATGTTTTTAATATTGGTTTAGCTGCTATCTCACAGATTTTGATGAGTTATATTTTAACATAATCTATATTTACCCCAATAAAAGAAACCTGTCTAGTTAACAGCATTGTTGATTATTTGTCTGTGTTTCCTGATATTTTTTCTTAATGTTTCTGCAAACTTTTAAGATGGGTTTTCAAAATTCCCACGTGTATAACGGAAGTTTATTTTTAGTTCAGGCCTTTGGCTGCCATAAGTTATGCCTAATACATTGTGTGGCCTTGTTTTTCATAAACACATCTAAGATTAGGTTAGTAGTCTAAGTTAGCTTATCATTTTATAAATACAGGCCCCAATCTCTTTCTAGTAAGTTCATTTGATCTCTACACAAGTTTATCTGATATTAATGCAGTTATGATACTTTCCGTTATTGTCATAATTTCTCTATTTTCTATATTTAGGTCACATTTTATAATTCACTTTACCAATACTTTTAATTGGTGGAGTTCATTATTACATTAAATATGACTACCATTTGCTAGGGAAGACCATTTTATTTTTATTTTCCCAGCATTCAATTTTTCTTCTCGATTTACCTTAACCTGTTCTTCTTTTACTTGAAGGTATCTAATGTTTTTTTTTTCATATAAAGTTGAGAATTTTCCTATCAATATTTGCAAAGAATTGTGTTGTAATTTGATGAGGGTTGCATTAAATCTGTAAACTGGTTTTGGTAGGATAACCATTTTTACTATGAGCATGGGACATCTTTTCATCTCCTGATATCTTCTCCGAATTTTTTCTTCAAATACTTGAA
>NW_004949103.1:15945999-15951073 GCF_000317375.1 Microtus ochrogaster
TCCAAGACTTTTTATCATGAAGATGTGTTGAACTTTGTCAAAGGCCTTTTCTGCATCTAATGAGATTATCATGTGGTATTTTTTTCTTTCAGTTTGTATATATGGTGAGTTTATTTACTTATTTTAATATGTTGAACAATCTCTGCATCTCTGGGATAAAGTCTACTTGATCATTGAGGAATGGTGGATGAAACAAACAAAAAAAGATTCCTAATGATATTCTGCTATACTATAAAGAAATGCATTACCCAAACATTATTAGAGAAGGTTTCCTATAGCAACAGATTAGATTGGAAAAGATTCAGAGACTCACAGCCATATATTATGAAAAAAAGAAAGTCTAAATTGGAAATTCATCAAATCCCACCCCTCAGAGCTCAGGGAGTTCCACAGAAGAGGAAGTAAAAAGAGTGTAAGAGCCCGAGGGGATATAGAACACCAGGGGAACAAGGCCCTCTGAATTAACTAAGCAAGGGGCATATGAACTCACAGAGACTGATGCAGCAAGTACAGGTACAACATGGGTCCCCTGCATATATATTATAGCTTTTAGGTTAGTACTTTTATGGGACTAATGATTATGAAAATGATAGGGTCTTTGATTCTTGTGCCTATTCTTGGGACTCTTTTCTTCCTGTTGAGTTGATGTACCCAATTTTGCTTCATTTTACTATACTTCATTTTGTTCATGTTTAGTTGTTCTCTTAGAAGCCCATTCTTTTCTAATGAGAGACAGAAAGGGAATTGATTTGGGGGTGGGTAAGTGGGGAGGAATATGGGGAGAAGCTATAATCAGAATACATTTTTTGAAAAAAAAATCTATTTTCAATAAAGGAAAAATATAAAATAAATTAAGTCATAGGCTAGTTGATGGGGAAAAATAAGTTCAAAGGAAATCTAGACAACATGCCTCTCTTTAATTTTCCATGCTCTCTTCTGTTTAGTATTGTCTTACCACTTTTCTTGAAATACATTCAGAAACCTATACTACAATGTGCTAACTTTTGTTTCAGCTACCCCAAAACAAAACAGAACAAAACAAAAACAATCAGAAAACTCAGAAAAAAAGAAGAATAGCTGTTATATTTTTTTCTTGATACTTCACCTTTCTGGTATTTTTAAATTTCTTTCTTATATTTGTTTTATATTATTCAGATGGCTAGCTTTGCTATTTATTTACATCAGGTCTGAGAGTGAACACATTCTCTTAGTTTTTCCACATTGTAATATCTTAATTTCTTCTTTGCTCCTGAATAATATTTTATCTGAGTATGAAACTGTTTATTTGGTTTTCTTCTTTTACTAAAATGTTTTCTCTCTTCATTCTAAGTTCCATAATTTCTGATAGGAAACTATTATTTTGTGTTTCTCTTAGAGGTAAGGTATCAATTTTCTCTCATTGCTCTGAAGAATTTTTATTTGTCCTGTTTTCAAAGAAAAAATAATCATGATGTGTCTGCATTTATTTTATCTTTTTTTTCCTGTTTAAGGGTTATTAATCTTGATTCTGTAGGTTTTTATCTTTCAATAAATTTGAGTAAAATTCTATAATCATATTTTCATGTGTTTTTTAGCTCTCCTCTGGGACACCAATGATATGAAAGCTAGATCACTTCTTATAGTCCCTGAGACCTCTAAAACTCAATTCATGCAATTCATTTCTTAAATTCAACTTTCCCTTTGCTATTCCTAGTGAGTGACTTCCATTATTCTATCTTCTAGCTCACTGAATATACCATCTGTGCCATCCGTTCTGTTCTTGAGTCTATCCACTGAGCTGTTTATCTCAGTCATTGCTCTTTCAGTTATGAAGTTTCCACTTGCTTGTTCACGTGTCTTTTAATTGTTTATGGAAACTTTTTGTCCTTTCTTTTGTCACCAGCACATTTTTATTGCTCATTAAAGCACATATTTTTTTCTTTTCTCTTTTAACATCTTAGATAATTTTGACAGTTTTGCAGTGTTGGTGACGGCATCCCTTGATTTCCACTGTTTAAAAAGTTCTGTTTGAGTTCTTCCTAGTGTTCAATATGATAAGTATATTTTGGTTGAAATCTGGACACTGTTGTCCAATATTCTCAGTCTTTGAGACTTTTTTAATTGAAATGTAGATGCTTGCTCCATTCTCCTGCAGCCAAAGCTTCACTAACAGGTTTTTAAAAATAACATCACCTAGGCTTAATTTTATTATAGCATGTTTACTTTATGAAAAATACATAGATCTGTTCATTTGAAAGATTGCCTGGCTCATGGCATAGTGGCTGTGCCCAACCTGCCCCAATGCATGGATTCAAAATAGACTTTTGTGTTTATTCATCATATTGGCATCTCTTCACTCTCCTAAAAAGCAGAAAAAAAAATGATAATCTACTCTTAATGTTCACTTAATACACAAAATACTTGAACCAGGCACTCCCAACAGCCATGCATCTAATATTAAGAATAAAGGAATAAATGATCATAAGCCAGGCACATTGGCTTAATGGATGATCCATTGCTCAAAACTAAACTGACTCTGGTGTCTAGGTTCTTTTTGTTTTGTTTTGTTTTTTGTTTATCGGAGACAGGGTTTCTCTGTAGCTTTGGAACCTGTCCTTGAACTAGCTCTTGTAGCTCTTGGTCTTGAACTCACAGAGATCCGCCTGCCTCTGCCTCCTGAGTGCTGGGATTAAAGGCATGTGCCACCACTGCCCAGCATAGGTTCTTGATTATTAGAGACTTGGGATGCTTGGAATATTCACTTAGTGTCCCAGATTGAAAAATACAGAAATAATATTCACAGTCACAAGAATCTTTACATTCAGCCCCAGTGATGGACTTGCAGCTGGGATTTGCAACACATATGAGGGAGGAGGAATGGGGGGACTCTAAAGAAGAGGAAATTATGAGTTCACAGACTCAGATCAGTGGGAAGATCACTTGACCCATTTGAAGGGACCTGATGGAGATTTAAGAGTGATTGTGGAACTCATAGGGAGCAGAACACATTGCTCCAGTTGTTCCAAGATTGATAAATAATCATAAGTCATGTTAATAACAATCATGAACAAGCAATCATCATGCCACACAGCAAGGGCTGAGCTAAACCATCATAATAACCAAAGATAGAGCTTTGGCTCAGGCTTGTATTAAGTGCCATGGATTTTCTCTATCACATTCTAAAAAAGATGCACACTGGATCCCAGCATTCAGCACTAAAGGCTTCAGAGTCCTCATGGAGTAGTACTGCTTTTTCCAGGAACTAATGGATCATAGAATATGAATCTTGGACTTTGAGTTTATGGTGATGTAAGCATTGTACCATGAAATTTTAATACATTGGGTGTCATCCTTCCTCATGCTGTGACCCTTTAACATGGTTTCTTCTTGACTGAGGTTTCAGTCACACCCAGTCCCACAGCCATTCAGCCACAAAGAAACACACAGAGGTCTACATTAATTATAAACTGGTTGGCCTATCAGCTCAGGCTTCTTATTAACTAATTCTTACATCTTAAATTAACATATTATTCTTGTCTGTGTTAGCCATGTGGCTTGGTACATTGCATCAGCAAGGCATTCTCATCTTGCTTCCTCTGCAGCTGGGTCACAACTGCAGACTGAATCTTTCCTCTTCCCAGAATTCTCCTGTTCCCTATAACTGGCTACTTGTCAATCAGAATTTTATTAAACAAGTACAAGAAACAAATCTTCACAAGGTAAAACTGTTGTCCCACAGCAGTTTCTCATCTTGTGGTCACACCAACCATAAAATTATTTTATAACTATGATTCTGCTACTGTTATGCATCATAACATAGATATCTGTATTTTCTTATGGTCTTAGGCAACCCTTGTGAAAGGGTTGCTTAATTCCCAAAGGGGTTACGACTCACAGGTTGAGAACCATTCTCTCTCTTTTTTCTTTTTCTTATTAATTTTTTTCATTTATTTTACACACAAACCACAGTTTTCTTTCCCCCTCTTTTTCCTATCCTTTCCCCCCACTTCCTATCTACCCCCTCCCTTCCAGTATTCCTTCATCTAGAAAGGGGCTGGCCTCCCATGGGAGTCAACAAAGCAGGGCATATCAAGTTTAGAAAGGACAGTATTCCACCTCTTGCATCAAGGCTGGGCAAAGCATCCCAGCATATTAAATACGTTCCAAAAAGCCAGCTCATGTGCTAGAGACAGATCCTGAACCCACTTCTAGGTGCCCCACAAACAGATCAAGCGACACATCTGTCACCCACATGCAGAAGGCCTAGGTCTGTCCCATCCAGACTAGCTCCCTAACTGTCAGTTCAGAGTCCCTGAGCTCCCAGGGACTGTCTGTGGGATTCCCTGTCATAATCTTGACTCCCCCTTACTCACACAATCCTTCTTATCTCTCTTATCTCCCAGAGCTTGACCCAGTGCTTGACTGTGTTTCTCTTCATCAGTTACTGGATGAAGGCTCTTTGATTACAACTAGAGTATTCACCAATATGATTACAGGAGAAGTCAAGTTTGGACACCCTCTCCACTATTGCCAGGAGTCTTAGTTAGTGTCATCTTTGTGGATTCCTGGGAGTTTCCCTGGTATCATGTTTCTTCCCAACCCCAAAATGAACCCCTCTATCGAGATATCTCTTTCATTACTCTCTCTTTTCTTTTCCCAACTTGACCAGCCTGATCCCTCATGGTCCAATTCTTCATCCCCTACATACCCCACCGCCCCCAATTTACCCAGGTGATCTCATTTTTATTTCTCCTTCCCAGTAACATGGAATGGCCACTAAGAGCAGAAGCAGCAGTGGAGAGGACCCATCTGGAGCCTAGAACGAGCTAGATGTGCTGCAGAGGACAGAGCAGAAGAATCCATGCCCTGCTGGGGAGCCTAGAAAATCGTGAGTAGATCCCAGTCATAGGATACTGAGTTGCAATTTGGTTTGGTTTGGCTCAAATTATGACTGTGCCCTGGGTCTTCCCTCTTGGAATGAGAAAATATTGAACTTGTTTCTCATTTTATAAAATCCCATAGTTGACAGACATTAGATTTTTAAAGGATTGGATTTTTCAAGAGACTGGATATTTTAAAGAAACTGAAATTTTAA
>NW_004949103.1:15951703-15953587 GCF_000317375.1 Microtus ochrogaster
CAACAGAAACCATAAGTAAGACTCTTCTTGACATCTGTCCAGCTATCAATCCTTTATTCAGTAACTAATTACTGAATATTTGCTCTATGCTGAGAATCATGTTAAATCTTTCAGTTACATAAAGGAACTTTGTTGAGCTGATTGCCAAAAAGAAAAAAAGAAAAAAAAAAGACTACATAACACAGCAGATGCACCAGTTAATCATAGGAATAATATAAAAGGGTGGATTAACTGCTGCAAAATCGAGGTCTTCCTTGCTAAGAAGAGTTTTGTGACACTGTGCAGGAGAGAGCAGTAACCTAGCCCAAGAGAGCAGAAAACTTTCCCAGGGGAAGTGACATTTAAACAGACGCATTGATTTTGAGTGAGGTGAGAAAGGCCAATGTTAAGACAATTCCAGTCAGACAGAATGGCCTACGTGAAAGCCCTAGGTCTTGGGGTTGCACCACAAACTGAAGGAGCCACAGAGAGGTGGTCACTCACCCCTGTGACCACAGAAGTGTGGAGGAGAGCATCTCAAAGGTCAAGGACAAAACACACACTGGTTAGCATGCTTAGAGTGTCTAAAACTGACCAGCTCAGTTTAGTTACTTTGAGGGTGACAGGAGTCTCTGTCTTACTCTGTTGCCTTTCTGTCTTTGTACTGAGCGAGGATGTGAAAGGTGCTCTCCTTGTATCTTGAAAACCTCATCTTCTGCACAGCAGGGGTCCTCAAGGCACCCCCACTGGCATTTGAAGAGCAGCACTGACTGTGTCTTGTGAAGAGTCATCTCTGAGCAGCAAGAGTTATTTCTGTGTCAGCTCCTCAGATCACAGGCAGCTGGACTTCCAGGATCTTCCCGGCCTGCTCAGGTCATCACATAGCTTATGAAAGGCAGAGGAACTCACCCAGCTACAAGCACTTAGCATTGACTAAGTAGATGATATGCTGTAAGCTACTTTGAAACCTGAGGATGTCTCTTCCTCTCTTTGGAGCTCATTACAACACTGAGCCTACTATTGACAGTCCCACCTAGTCTCCTATCAAAGAACAGCAGAGAGGTATAATTTCCTGTGCCGTTCAGTCATCCCATTTCCCTGAAACTCATTTCACTATAAAATGGCAGGGTCACATAAATCTTGTATACTTTCCTCACTTACATACAGTTGGAATTCTTTTAGCAGCATTTTCTGTTTGTGTACAGAACAGCTATGCTACTTTTGAAAGAGTAATTAGCAACCGTGTATTGTTGGAACTGTTGCTTACATGACTAATTTCATCAATTAAAAAAAAAAAACACTGACTGATTCCACTTATCCATAAAGAACACTCCTAGGTGCTAGAGATGCAATGGAAAGAGACCCTTCAAATTCCTAACCATGTAGCTCAGAAAAGAAACTCGGGCATAGGAGAGGGCCAGAGAGATGGCTCTTTGAGATTGATTGCTGTTGTCAAGTTTTAGGATTGTGATTCAATCTCTGGCCTTGCATGGTGGAAGGAAGGAACTGACTCCTGACTCTTTCCTCTACCTATGTGTCATGGCACGCACATACTAGCACTCATACACTCACATAGGGATCCACACGCTAAATACCTAAATTAAATGCAAAATCAAAATAAGATGAAAAGAAACAGCACAGAACAGATGAAACAGGAATAAAAGAAGAAACATAGGAGTAAGGAGAAGGGAATAGGGAAATGAAGGGGTGGGGGAAAGAGACTGCTGGCAATTTAATTAGTAAAGAAATTCAAAGTGTTTGTGTTAAACACCCTTGGAACATTTTCTGACCAACAGTTGCCGTGTGGTACTCGACTCCAAGACTCTTAAAACAACCTGGTACTTTTTAAAAAATGGAAAGGTTTCTGATTGACAACTCTGGAAGGATTCAGTTGAGTCTCTCTCT
>NW_004949103.1:15953688-15970751 GCF_000317375.1 Microtus ochrogaster
TCTCTCTCTCTCTCTCTCTCTCTCTCTCTGTCTCTTTCATGTGTGCTTCCATTTCTTTTTCTGTCCCACAGCATTTCATCCTTGAGATCTCCAGATCTTCATGTAACTTGAGTTCCTTAAAGTGCATTCATCATAAGAAAGTTACAGTAACTAACTGACTTCTAATGAAAGTAAAAACTTCCAATCACTTCATGTCAAAGCCTAAAGCTAGACATAGCACCTTGCTTGCTGCTTCTCTGGATAGGAAAGTTCACAGACTCCATGAGACTCAAGGAGATAGTATGAAGGCCCACCTTTCAAGGGAAGAAGTGTGAAGATGTAAGCAATCATATGTAAACAACTACAGGGTCTGTGAGAGAGTATGGAGTAATCGAAAATGACTTTTCTCAGGAGATGATGACAACTGAGTGCAATATGTCAAAAAGGAACTTAAATGTTAGTCCCCTGAGAGCAGACCATACTGGACCAAGGGACTTACAAGTATGTGACTCATAAGAGACTGCTATACGTGAGAAAAGGGTGACTGTGTGGGAGGCTAAAACTTACTGACCCAGAAACTGACTTTAAGGAGTAGGGTGGGAAACAAAGAATCAATTAACAACGGGCATGAATTTGAATGCTATCCTTAGTGTGAATGATAACACTGGAAGTTTTTGAAAATACAATGAATGAACTATTAAATATTTTAGGACCACAGAAGCTCATAAGCAGCATTTGGTCTAGACACAGAGAGGTAAATGTACTCATGTAATCTTGACAGCATGGTTCCTCATAAGCCTTACAAAATGGCAATACTAGTCAGCATGCCAATGTTGATGAGTGTAGAAGGAACAGCGGGCTGCATTCCTGCCACTCAGCTCCAGGGTGCCTGGCTAGCTTATGCCCCGAAATAACAACACACAAATTGTATTCTTTTAAACACTGCTTGGCCCATTAATTTCAGCCTCTTATTGGCTAATTCTCACATCTTGCTTTAACCAATATTTAGTAATCTGTGTAGCACCACGAGGTGATAGCTTACCGGGAAAGATCTTAACCTGCATCCATCTCAGAGAGGAGAGCTATGGCGACTGTCTCACTTCCCTTCTTCCCAGCATTCTATTTGGTCTACTCTGCCTATCTAAACTTCTGCCCTATCAGGCCAAGCAGTTTTGTTTATTAATTAACCAATGAAAACAACAGATAGAAGACACTCCCACATCAGATGAGGGAAATCTTACATGTCTTACTCCTAGATGAGAAGCTAAAGGTAATCAATGATTACTAAGAGAAGGGAATCAGTTTTCTGTAGTGATGAGATTCCTGATAGATTTTCTGGTCAACCCTCAACACATGTACATGTGAGTAATATTAAATAGACTCCATAGGTTTTTGTGTGTGTGTGTGTATGTAACAATAATAATTATTTGCATATTGTAAAAAGTTATGCATATATAGTTATACATCTATATAGATTGTGTAAAAGTAATAAAGAGGTCATGAATTTAAGAGAGAGTAGAGGAGCATGGGTGAAGTCAGAGGGGGATGTGTGGAAATGAGATAAATACAGTACTCAAGTATGAAATTCTTAAAAATATAAAAAAATTAAAAAAAAAAACAGCAGATAGAGGAGCAGCAAGGGTATTATAGTGATAATTAAAGTTTGAGGTAAAAAAAAAACTTTGACTAGCTTCATTTCATGTGGCATTCATATGAAGGTAGATACATCCAGTGTACTTGAATAAATTAAGTATGGAGTCTTATATGTATCTATAGGTGACCAGGCATAAATACAATCATATAGAGAGAGAGATTTAGAGATAGACCCACATAAACATTTAACTATGTATAGAGATTATCAAATATATATGCATATATATACAGAAATATATATACACAAGAAATATAGCTTAAGCTACATAGAAAATAGTCTATAGAAAAGATCAAGATAACATTAAGATAGACATCTTGATTTGGACAGAAGTAGATGCTCCAGGAAAAGATATAGATACATTTGAAATGGAGGCAACACAATCTGCTAATGGGTTAGGTAAGAGACTATGGATGATATCAGCAGTTGGATGTTAGAAGGGTTGGGGCTTCATGGGAGGGTTGGGAGTTGCTCTGCTAGAGGAGAACAGACTCAGGAATAGCCCTTAATTCTGCACTACCTGTAAGGGAACACATCATCTTTATGGGTAACTGCTGATATTTTATCCCATCACCCCATGGACACCTTCCCTTGCCCCTTCCTTTCATCTTAGCATTCCTTACTCCTGTACTGTTATGTTGGGAGAGGATTTGTAGTAATTGGAGCAAGGAAGAACTGTGCTTCACCCAGGTGACTGCCAAGTATAAGATGTATGCTGCAGGCAAATTATTTCACTTTTTGAAGCTTCTGTTATTCAACTTCAAGTAAATAGCATGGCATAGTCTTCAAGGGCTGCTATGAAAATGAAAAAGCATAAAATGTATGATATGTACTTAATATTATATCTAGAAACCAATATGGTTCATGTGATTCTCAAGTGTCTCAAACCTTGCTTGTTCTTCAAGATCCAGTCTTTCTTTGGTGGTGCATGAAGCTTTTTTCAATCACCTCAAACTTGATTGCACTGAAGCAATGCATCAAGTAATCCCATCCTACAGCTAAAATATGGCCCCCTCTATCAGGATACCGCTTTCATTGTTCTCCCTCTCCATCCCCCCACCAACTGGAGAAGTTTGATTCTTACTATTTTCATTTAGTTTCAAATTCAGGAACATTTTATAGATGTAAAGTGTAGGGTTTTCTGATGGAAAGATTTTTTTTTGTTATGATGTCACCTGGAAGTGAGGCAGTCAATATCTATAAAATCATATTGATGTCGCAGAGTCCCAAGTATATTGTATTATATTAGAACACGTATGGATACTAAAAGAATTACTCAGCCCTACTGATATAAAAGTTTCCTCTGATAATGCAACCTCTTGTGGTAGACATGAAGACTGGTATCTCAGTGTATATGAAATCTATACTGTGTATATCAAAAAATAATGTTTTATTAAAGTATTATTTCTAAGTTAAGTCGCATATTAAAATAAAATCCTGTGAGAGATGCCTTTGTTGATAAAGCGCTTACCACACAAGCATAAGAACCTGAGTTCAAATCTCCAGGAATCACATCAAAGTCATATGTAGGGGCACTTGTTTATAACTTACAGGAGTGAAGGGGAGGGACAGAGATCATAATACTCTTAAAGCTCATTGGCCAGGCAGGAATAACTGAACTGATTAATTACATATTCAATGAGAGAACCTGTCTCAAAAAGATGAAGAGTAATCTAGAAAGATATCTAAGGCTAACCTTTGTCTCCTCACATATATGCATGCATGAACCCCGCATACTCACACATGCACACACACACAAATGCATACACACACACACACACACACACATACACACACACCTTGTTCTTCTCTAGTCTACTATGATCAAAAGCATGTTCTGATATTTCTGTATATTATAAAGACCTGCTCTCCAGAGCTGGAGCTCTGGCTCTCACTTAAAAATTAAGGCTACTCAGGTTTACACTTTCAAATTTTCACCAAATGTACTCCCTTGATAGAAAAAGAACTCCTCTTCTAAAAGAATCCTAACACTGTTTATAAAATTAATTCTGTATTCAAAAACTTAATATGCCAAGATTTTTTTCTCATTTCCTATCACTACCCCTTTTGCCAGACTAGGACCACCATGAGGATAGGCTGTAAGTCTGTCTAGTCATTCTACTCTAGTTGCTTATGAAAGGACTTGAACACAACAGAGACTCAGCACCTTTTCTATGTATCACTCAACCATGACTTCCAGCATGGAAATGCTTTGGAAGATGCAGTGACCCATTTCCAGGTTTCTGTGTCTCGATACTCTTAAAACAATGACTTTGATTAATGACTAACAAAACGTGACAGTCAGGAACAGATAATCCTGGGACCAATGCTACCTTAATAAGTTCATTCATTGATTTATCAGGTTAAATGCCATAGATTAGAGGTTCTTAAACTGTTGGTCATGACCCTTTTGAGGGGTGGGTCAAATGACACTTTCACGGGGGTCACCAAAGACCATCAGAAAACACAAGTATTTACATTATGATTCATAGCAGTATCAAAATTACAGGTATGAAGTAGCAACAAAAATGATTTTAAAGTTGGTGGTCACTATAGCATGAGAAACCCTTAAAGAGTAGCAGCATGCAGAAGGTTGAAAACCACTATCCCAGATGATGATATTAGATATTTGAAGTAACAAATTATTGGTATCATCCAATGTCAAAATCAGATAGATACCAAGCTATGAAGGGACTAACATGTCACTACTTTTCAAGTATATTTGTTCAAAAGGATTAAAGGGACTTGTCAAAACATATGTATCTGAGTCATCCCCATCTAAGACTCATTTGGATAAAATTTCATGGTGTGGAACTTTGGAGGCCAGATTTAATAGGAACAGATTTGTCTCTTGTGGTCAGCAAATTTGAGGAAATAGAATATAATGAACATTAAAGCTAGAACTCCAAAGACTTGGACAAAGTAGTCAAGGAATTTTAATAGTGGAAGAGCCTTCCAGAAGGGGTTGAGGATGTCTAAGTGTACATATACCATGAGGATGAAGAGAAAACAATCATTTGGAAGATAGTAAGAAGAAAGATAGACATGGGCTTTGGACAGTGCTGAGATGTGTTGGCCATGATATCCCTTTCGGACTAAACAGGCAGAAGTAGCACCTGTTACTGAAATAGCCAGTAGAAGACAGGATGGAGAATAGGGTTTTGGATCCTTGGTGAAGCTTGGCAATAAAGGGTTTGTTTATAGAAAGTTGAAGAGTGCAGGTTCAGATACCAAAAACATGAAGGCATGGTGCTATATTGTATTCCAACAGGCAACTATAAATAATAATATGTCAAGATTTTTGAGAGGCATTTAGTTTAAAGGTACTGATATCAGATGGTCGAGACATAATGAAGAATGTGGGTGTAGGTTAGACCTTGTTGAGTTCCAATAGTTAAAGATGTACTTTGGGAGAAGAATCTGTCAAAGAAATTACAGAATAATTCCTAGACTCTAGTGAAGAATGGTGTCGCTGGAAAATTTTAAAAGGAATTGCAGAGCTCCATTTTTTTTAAGGGATAAAAGCAGAACTCAAAAATGTTCATGGCATTTATAAAGCCCAGCTAGATGTGGTAGTACATGCCTGTAAGCCCACCACTTGGCAGATCTCTTTGAGTTTGTCTCCAGCCTGATCCACATGGAGAGTTTCATGCCAGGCAGGATTTTATAGTGTAACCCTGTCTCAAAATAATCATAATAGTAAATGTGGATAAACATTCAGTAAGTGGAGGGCAAACAGGAGTTTTATTATAATGACCCAAAGTATGCATCTACTACAGAAACAGACACCTATGACAAAGCACCTGACAGTTGGTTTCCAAGGGGGCAGACTTGTAATATCTTCTTGAATAAACTATGCGAGAGTTAAGTGATGCAGGCTTCGAACACAGAATCTACCAATTAGTGTACATTCAAATGTTTTTTACATGTTATTTACTTATTTATTGCATGTCACTGCACATGTGAGGACAACGTGTAGCGTCACTTCTCTCCTTCTACCATATGGTTTTGGGGGATTAAACTCAGGTCATCAGGCTGGCAGCAAATGCCTTAACCCACTAATCTATATTGACATCAGTCTAAGTTTTTTTTTAATTCAACATTAATTCAGAGTTAATGTACTCCACTTTGCATGATGTAAAAGCAAAGAATGAATTTCACAAAGATGGTGACTCATTTCCTTAACTGATGACTTTTAATGAGGTAATGCTTTGATGCACATTGCCTTTGCAAAATTCTTCTGGAGAAAATGTATTACCATGACTTCAATACACTGCCAGAAGCATGCATTGCAAGCTTCCTACCCAGTACACAGCCTGTGCTATAATAGGGAATGTAATACCCAGCCTCATTGATGTCATCATAACCATAAGGACATAACAAAGGAAGTACACACATGAAAGGAGATGAAATATTTACACATAATTAATTTCTAAAAGTTTGAAAATGGGAGCCTTTATCCATATGTAATAGTACTTTTTAGACTTTGGGTTGGACAGAATTGACAGTGTTCTATGTAGGCATTTGGAAACTGGTAAAAATAATGAATCATTGATATGTAAACATTAAACAGTGTATGAGACCAACAGTACAAAAGTAACATTCTGTTCTATAGACACCAGCATGGCAAGAGTTGGGCTCCATTAGTGAGAAGAGTAGAATTTAAACTACACTGACTAAGAGAACACTGTTACTGTTAAGTGTGTTAGCTGGTTAAGCTGTAACCCACATTCCTGCGACTCATCTCCTCAGGAATTATCCTCCCAGGGTGACGAGCTAGACTTTTAATTAGAAACCTCTTGTATCTCTAAATAAATTCTGGAACTTACTGCATGGCATAATGCCTATAGTTAATAATACTGTATTGTGTAATTATAACCTACTTTTAATAAACAATATTAAAGGGGTGAAAGGAAACAATAGGGAGGTATGTATGTTTATAGTCTTAATGGTGTTGTTGATTTCATGAATATGTGTTTATCTACAAACTCATATATATATGCATTATATATATGTATATATATATAATCTTTTATAACTTTTAAGAAACTAATTATTATTACTGTAAGGTGGAGGTATACTTGTGCCCAGGTACCTTTAGAACAACTTCTTATGAAGCCATTCATTTCTCAAGTGTTTCATAAAGGCATTTTACATTCAAAAATCTAGAGTGAAAAACTGAGATGTCTAAACACTCTATGGCCAATTCTCTAAATTATTGCATATTTCTCCACTGCATGATTCTGAATTTGATGTCATTGCATATGTATTTTTAATAGAAAACATAGTACCTCACTGTACACACAACATTACATTTTAAAGTAGGTTTGGGGAAATTGACAGGGTGCTAGCTTCCTCCCTCAGAATATGCCCCATAAGTCACCACAAAAGAGTAGAACTACATGAACAAATCTCTGTAATATTTAGATTATACCTTCACTCCATCTGTTGGGAATACTGATTGACCTGGAGACACTTTGCAATGACATCACCCTCCTCCTAGAGCAAGGAGAGAGGAAACTTAATGTGTACATCATTCTGAATCCATTCTAAATGTGTTTGACTGGGACACCAATTGACTTTAGGTCTTTAAGTTTGCAAGTGGAAAGTAGGTTTGGGGTTGAGGCCACTTCAGGTTTTACTTTTGTACTAGAGAATCAACATCAGCAACCAAACGGAACATGTCTATCTGTCTACTGGATGTTGAAACACGTCTGATGGGAAGGAACAGAGAGTTGATAGCAAAATAAGTGATAGTTCCAGGGGCTTGGGTTTTTGTTTTGTTTTGTTTTGTTTTTTCCCTTGCCTTCCTTCTGTGATATCTGAATAAGACCCAATGTAAGAACTATCATATCATCATAGGTCTAGAATGTTCCAAGGCTGTTCATCTGGGAGTTGCTTCTGTTTCATTTACATGCTCATTTTCTGGCATATTCTTATACGTACAACATTATATAATTTGATAGGATAGGGCAGGAAAACTAATTTTTCACAAGACACTATTACAAATGCCCCTGTGAAGTGCTTCCTCCTCGTTTCAAATGTACTCTTGACAGAGCCTGGCATCAGCCAGAGGCACGAACACACACTTTTAGGGAAAGTGTTTGCATTATCCAGAGCAGGTCTGCATCAAGGCTTCTTGTCATTTTTAAGCTTCAAGAGAACACTTTAAATACCTAGGTTTTCAGTGAATTCTTATGTGTTCTGTACATATCTCGAGCAGTTTCCGGGCAAATTCTATGAGGCAGAAGAAGAGATCCTGGCTTGGCTTTGCAAGACATCTGTATCAGTTCAGCTTCAGATTGATGTATCTGTATATTTCTTGTATTTTTATCTCTCTGAGGTTAGAGAAGTCTCTAACAGTCTACTCTTTCCTACAAAAAAAGAAAATAACAAATGCCACCTTCCTAGGTAATCTTGTCAATTGGGTTCTCAGGACAGGATTATCAGAATCCCATCTTCAACTATAGGATTTCGAATCAGCAGAATTGCAGCTTTATTGCATGGTAAGAACAGATTGCTTTGGCTCTAAGGTGGGATTGCCAGCCTCTGGCACTGTTTTATTTGGGTTTGGGTTTTAAATTTGTGGAGTCCCAAAGCATGGAAAGAATCTCTCCTCCTGAAACTGCTGCTTTTCTGTAGCCGTTACCCCTGTGCTTTAAGAAGACATGACTAATGATTCTGAATTACAGTGTCCTGGTGACTTGTCAGTGACAGATATGATGGGCTCCTAAACTAGCCACATCTTCACCACCTCCAGTGTTGGCTTCTTCTCAGCCATTCATAATCAAGACTCAACACTATTTTAACAACTTTTAAATATCCAGATAATCTCTTTAAGACAGACAGTTGTTGGAATGTGGAATGTGAAAGAGGATCCTGTAAGATGGAGAGGAAAGTACAGTTTGACAAATGAAGTTGGGCTTCAAAGCACCCAGGAAAAACAGGAGAGAGAGAGAGAGAGAGAGAGAGAGAGAGAGAGAGAGAGAGAGAGAGAGAGAAGCATCACACAAAGATTTTTCATTTGTTTCATTTCTGCAAACCTCTCCCTTCCAGAAGTTTCTCTCCTCTGTAGAAAGGTTCTCTATGAAAATCCTGGTTGCTTTCTTGCTTTCTGGACTCTGTGACTCTGGTCTCGCACTCTTTCTCCTCCCCTGTGGGGTGTGTGTGTGTGTGTGTGTGTGTGTGTGTGTGTGTAAGAGAGAGAGAGAGAGAGGGAGGGAGGGAGGGAGGGAAGGAGGGAGGGAGAGAGACCCTGCTGCTTTACCTCTTCCTCATTCACAGTCTATCACTTTCAGCCACCTTCACAGTTTTGTATATGTGAACTCCAGGAGAAGTTACCCCAGTGCTGTGTGTTTGCTGTTCTGCTGGCTGCTCACCCCTGGGCGCGACCCAAAATTTCTAATGTTTTCTTTTATGAAATCAACTCTCCCTCATGGATTAGAGGGGGGACGGCACTGTTGTTCACACATTCCCTGCACTCCAAATAAAGGCTGCCAAAATCCTTAGAAACAGAGCAGGCTGTTTGGGCCAAGTCTTTTCTCCGCAGCTCATTGTGCAGGAGGGTAAGTGGGCATTCAACTTAATCAGATTCTTTGTCTTGGAACTTTGAATCTCAGCAAGAGAGATTTAAGATCTGAAAGTGTGGTTGATGTTCATTTCTCCTAGCCTGACTCTCTTGATATCCTGGCTGAATAGTCCTCCTGTCCTGATTGTGCCTGTTCTGTTGGGAACTTTGTATGTGTGATCTTGTTTTCTGGTCTGTACATTCATTTCAGGAGCTATCCAATATCTTTCCAGTAAATTTGCTTTCGCTTACATTGTTCACAATAGGCTTTCATTATTGCAGCTAGAAACAAACAAAACAAACCAGAAAGGCTGAGGGATGTATCCATTGTGAAGCACTTTGGAGCCGATGTTAATTAAGTATAAACGCAGACTTTTGTCGTGATACATTTCCTCAGGAGCTGGACCTTGTTTTAACCCTGAATATCTGTTGTGAGGGAACTTTAATGAAAACTCTAAATATTGATTGTACTTTTTGTCAACAAAACGTAGTAGACACTGACTGTGCATCACCCTCCAGGTGGGAACAGAGTGGGGGTCAAGTGAATGAGAAGGCACTCTTGAGCATCTCCTTACACAAGAAATGGAGATACACAGGGCTGGGGATATGGCACAGAAGCAGAGAAATTGCCTACTATGCCCAAGAACTAATATTTAATCCCCTATACTAGGTTAAAAATAATAACACCAAAAGATATTTTCAAAATAACATATTGGCACAGACGTATGATTTTCTAGTAAGACACAGTATGTCTAGTATGATGCTCTTTACCCATATTGGTTTAGCACATCCCTTGATGGGGCAGGATACCTCATTACTAATATTGTTTTGTGGCAAAGGAAAATGAAAGATTTTGTTTTGCAGATCCTTAATTCAGCCTCATGTATGTGATTTTTATGTGTCCCCCATCTCATCTGATTTGGTAATCTTGTCCTTTTCTAATTTTTTTAGACTTTCTTATGGTAGGGTTTCTTGTAGCTCAGGTTGGCCTCAAACTCTCCGTACACTTTTTAAAGGCCTTGACTTTTTCAACTGCCTGCCTTTAGAACTCAAGTTCTTTAACTTCAGATGATTTTCTTATCTCGTTTAGCCACCAGTGTCTTCACTTATACCTTTCTTCTCCTTATTTGAACCATATTTTTTAAAGTAGTCACTGCTCCAATTTTTCTTCAACTCATATTACTTTTCTCAATAAACCAAGGGCCCTCTGGGCAAAGGAGTTATTAGAACAAAATAAGCATAGAGATGTTTTTGGCAAAGCTGATATATGATATGGACCCTAGTTTGTACACCAAATCTACCATTTAACATGGTTCTCCACAAATCTTATAAACTCTATTATTTTTATTTTGCATGGCAAAACATAGACCTTATTTCTTTCAGAGGTCTATTTGAAGATAATCTGTATGCTATATAAACTCCTTGATATCAGGCTTTTGGGATGATTCAGCTGGTATAAGGCTCTTGCCCCATGAACCTGAAGGCCTGAGTTTCATCTCTGGATCCTATAGTAAAAGGAAATAACTGATTTTTGAAAGTTGTTTTCTGGTACTGCACAGAGTGGACCAAGAGAGCCTTCATCCAATAATTGATAGAACCAGATGCAGAGATCCACAATCAAGTCCCAGGACGAGCTCCAGGAATCCAGTCAAAGAGAGAGAGGAGGGAATGTAGAGCAAGGGAGGTCAAGGTCATGATGGAGAAATCTACAGAGACAGCTGAACCAAGTTCATGGAAACTCATGAACTCTGGGCCAATGGCTATAGAGCCTCCATGGAACTGAACTGGGCCCTCCACATGTGAGAGACAGTGGTGAAGCTTGGACTATCTGAGGGACCCCTGGCAGTAGGACCAAAATCTATCCCTGGTTTATGAGGTAGCTTTTTGGAGCTTATTCCCTGTGATAGGATGCCATCTCAGCCTTAATATGGGCAGGGGGACTTGGTCCTGTCCCACCTTAATGTGCCAGATTTTGTTGACTCCCCATGGGAGCCCTTACCTGTTGGGACAGATGTATGGGGTAGGCTGGCAGGAAGTTGAAAGAGGACAAGAGGAGGGATGGGTGGGAGAACTTTGGTTGAAATATAAAATGAAATTTTTAAAAAAATATATAAAAGTAAAAAAAATTAAAAAAATAAAGTTGCTTCTGACCACCATATATATATTGTAGTATATGTGCCCTCCAATAAATACATAAAACAATTAACAAATTGTAAATATTTCATGTTCTAAATTTGTAAGAAAATAAAAATTTCACAAAGGAAATGGTGTGAAAAGATAAGCATGTTTAAATTATCTTTCCCCAAGATGCAAGCTATTTCATAAATTAGGATATAAAAGAAACTAAAGAGTATACAGACAAATAAGAGGGATACAGGCCAAAATGTCAATGATATTTTATTAGATGCTATATAGAAATGATATTTTCATCCAAAGTATCTACCTGAACTACACCTTGATGCATCAAATACTCTCCCTCACTAGGAACGTTTCTTATCTGGTCAATGGATTGGAATCTAAAAGAATGAGTTTGTAGGTACAGCGACCAACTCTTGAGACTTAAGCCTCTTAAGAAGCACCTGTATAAACCAGAGCCTCACCCAAATAGATACTTTTTCACTGTCAGAAATCTTCTTTTTTTAGGAGGTGGTTAACATATGTAAGACTTACTCTCCGATAGAAAAGTTAGCTTCCTCACGACCCAGTCAGAACTCAGCATAGAAATGATTTATGATCCAGGTGATGCAATGGACATGGAGTATTGAACTGTCTCGGGTAACACAAATCTTCCTCTTCACTTGGAAGTCCTAAAGTCCTTTTCTGCTGAGAAGTTCCCCTTCCACTGAATACAGCGAGAGAAGATGGAGGAGCAATGCAGCCCAGTGTCTCATAGGATTTGGTCCACAGCTCATCGCATTGTCTTGTCAGGGTGTGTGCAAACTATCAACTATTTCTAAGCAATCAGTTCTACCAGAAGTGGGCTTAAAGGAGTTTGATATATACTATTGAGTTGGAAATATAATAGATTTCATATCTTTGCTAACTTAATACCATGAGAAATAAGGATCTTACAAATATTGAAGATAAAAATTCTATGTGAACCAATTGCTTTATAGGAAACAATGATTATGATAACCTCTGGCCCCAATATGAAGAATAAACCAAGGAAGTATAGCAATACTTAATCCTATATACAGCTTCCCAGAAGGCACAAGTAACTAGGTCAGGATTTTTGGGGGTTTTGTTTGTTTGTTTGTTTAACACTGTCCCAACCTGATAGTCCTTAGCCCACGATCTACATAACAGTTCCATTCAAAGCACAAGACATCTCTGCCTTTAGAGCACTTGAATTTGGCAGCTGCACAGCCACCTGTCATCCTTTCAAATAAAACTCTAAATACAGAATGGCAGGGAGTCCCATGAGTATAGGTGTGGATGTTTCTGCCCAGCTGTATGGCCTACCACCCCAGGGCCACCCAGTCCTCACAATGCCATCAGTGCTAACTGAAAGAAAGCGTAAGGCAAAATGTGGCACTCACATGCAAAGGAATATTATGCTTATGTTTTCAAATTCAAACAATCTTCATGTTTATCAAGAAAGGAACCATGCACCCCTAGCTCCCAGTCAATGACAACTGATAACAATACATACTTAAGCACTATGAAGACATTTATGAAAAAATGTATTTAAGGTAATCAATGGCATAATAAAAATCTCAACGTTTACCTTAAAGGGAAGGAAAGAGTTTAGAGTCAAATATGAATGACCATGGTATGGAAACACAAATTCAGATTTCCCTAAATTCCATGTTACAATGTGGTAATAGTTTCATAAAGATTTTATAGCTATAAAAAAGAAAGTCATAAATCAAGACATGTTGTCAATGATTGGTAGAAACACCAATGTAGCCAACTAAAGACAGCTCTACTATAGGCTTCAGATGCTATCTGATGACAATCTGGGTTTGGAGTTAGTAGAAGCTAGTGGTCTGCTAAGTTAATACAACCCCCAAATTTTCATGTAGTAGTCCCAGGATGATGAGCGAGATATACAGAGATGGGCAATGGAATGACTATGAAGGAGACTAAAAATTTGGTTGTAAGTCTCTGTGGGGTTTAGAATAAGAATGGTCCCCACAGGCTCATATATTTGAATACTTAGTCATCAGAGAGTAGCACTACTTAGAAGGATTAGGCGGTGTGGCCTTATTTGAGTAGGAATGGCCTTGTTGGGAGAAGTGGGAAGTGTGTCACTGGGGGTAGGCTTTGAAGTTTCAAAAGCCCAAGCCAGACCTAGTGCCTTGCTCACTTCCTGCTGCTTGTGGTTCTGGGTATAGGATTCTCAGCTACTTCTCCAGCACTGTATCAGCCTACATGCCACCATACTCCCCACCATGATGATAAGGAACTAAACCTCTGAAACTGTAGACAAGCCTCAATTAAATTATTTCTTTTATAAGAGTTTCCATGATCATGATATCTCTTCACAGCACTAGAACAGTAACCAAGACAGTCACCAACATTGCAACATCTATCCATACACTAAATTCTAACAAGTCAGTCTTTGGAGACTGTCAGTAAAGGTGAAGCATTGTTTCAGAAACTGAAGTTCACATATGAAGTAACCTCATATTCTACTTGAAGTTAGATGAGATGACAGTCATTTCTTTCCTTCTTTTCCAACCCACATTGAATTACAGATTGTGAAATATGGACTTAAAGTAACCCAATTGAAATGACTAGCGCAGCCAATTATTGCGTTTCTTACAAAACTTCATTAGTGATTCTGTTAAAAATTTAAAAATTATGAAGACCAGTTTGTAAATAATAAATAACCCTAAAAAGATTTAAGGTTATTTTTGCTTTGTATTAGTTTCCTTAGGGCTCTCACCTCTGTTTGGTTCTAATTCTCCTAATCTCTGCAAAAGGAACTCAGAGGAAACACACAGAGCTCACCATAGGCAACAGGGTATATTATAAAGTAAAATGAACTTCTGTCAAGGGGTGTGAAAGGGTCATGGCCAAAAAGGCAATTGTGTTAACTTTCATTTTAGGCAATGGAACCCAGGCCATATGAATCTGCTAAGATCTGAAGATTTTTCTGCATTACTATGAAAAGTGTAACTTTTCTTTCATTCTCTTTTCTTTCCTTCCCATATTGAGCATATCATGGGCATGCTTTCTAGATACCATGCACTTTCTTATTCTTTCTTTGAAGCCTCTCCCCAACACAAATGACTGCTATGCAACCTGTTCGTCTGAATTCTATTGCTAACCTCCAGCAATAGAATTCAGAAAAAACCTAAATGGTTTTCCTTTCTCTTCTCCATCTTCCTCTTCCAGGCTGTTGTTGAGATTTAGAGTTTGTCTGCTCTGGGTTTTTCTTTAAAACATATTAAAATTTTTCTGCAGCCTCTTTCTTACTGAGTTCTTAAATTATTTTATTAATGAGACTTAGAACCCTAGAAGTCAACACCAAGTTCCCCAGTTACCTATGGCATTCCAGATGAGACATCCCCAAGTTGCCTGTTAAAAAGAAAATGCCCTTCAGCTGTTGGTTGTGGTGGAACACGCCTTTAACCCAGCACTTGGGAGATAGAGCCAGAGAGGCAGATTGGTCTTAGAGTTTGAGGCCAGTCTGATTCAAAGAGTGTTCCAAGATAGCTAGGGCCACACAGGGAAAACCCGTATTAAAATAAATAAAAAACAAAAACAAACAAACAAAAAAAAACGGACTAACAAATACATAAAAACAGCCCTTCAGACTGTTAGTGTCTAACTAACAGTTTCACATTAGCAAACACACACCATAGGCCTGCAAGAAACACGCTTTCAGTGAAAGATTAAATGAACACACACAGTGAGGAACATCAGGCCTGCATATTTAAAAGACAATACATTTCAGGAGCTTCCTGAAGAAACACCCTGAAATAGAGAACAGAGTTTCAGAGGACAGCATGAGACTTCTCACCTGTCTTCTGGCAGAGGGATGTACTGGGAAACTCAGAAGGAGGACTACCAGAAGACCATTATGACCAAGTTGTCCTGAGAATTAAATTGCAAAGTGAGGTTCCATTCAGATGATAATGTTGGCACTCCAAGATCATTTGGTTTATTTTTGGAATCAAATTAGGTTTAACGTAATGAAGCTTCTTAAGTATTCCAAATAGATACATATATATGATTCTTTCTGGAATCCCCATCTTTCCTTCTATTTTGGAACAAGGAGGAGGCTGGACTTTTCTAGGTGACCAACCCAGGGCTTCCTATGCTCAGGCATTCTGACATCTCCAAGTCCAAACAAAGGAGACTGAACCACAGTTGCTATGGAATGTACTAATTAATTACATTTACTTTACATAATTGGCGTTAGGGCTTTTTGAACAAAAATGCAAATTTATGGAAATTGGTTGAAATCTTTATGCAAAGTAATATAAAAGTGGACTCCTAAATTATTGGGAAAAATAAGGTAGTTTTAATTGAACAGCTAAAAGATTTGTACATGATTACATCTAGTAAACTCGATTTAAAAAATCAGTTCATTTGCTTTTATCTAACCCTCCCATCTCTTGCTCGGTATTGTTGCTATAATTATCACCAATAAGGGACCAATCTTATTTTCTATCTTACTTTGCATCAGGCGTTAGTTCTGTAAACAGAAATGGAATATGTTATTCTTTTGAACAGTGCCTCGTGCATTACAAATTAGGCAGAGTTGGGCCAAAGCATAGCAAAGCAGCCAATTATTGCTTATAGAGGACACAATGCAGCACCCTGCTCATTTGCTGCTTTGCAGAGGGAATGACTTTGTTTTAGAGCCATCCGTTCCGCAAAGGATCCTTGTGGCACAGTGGTAAAGATGGCCTTGCAATCAATAGAGTGTACCTGACAACTGTGGCAGGAACCTGTGATGCTGACGGATATGGAGTCAGTAATACAACAAAAAGCAGGCTGAGATGCCCGTGATACAGGAGTGAATACTGATAAATGATGTCTTATTTTTCAAGGGCCCAGAAATGGGAATGCACATGGGCAAACACTAAATGACAGAAGGGAGAAATTAAATATCGTCAGGTTAAGAGGCACAGACATTACCACACAATTAAGAAGCTGTTAATTATTGGTGGACAACTCCCCAAATTCATAGAGATTCAATTTAACATGTATTCCGTTCATCAAGAAATTAGACTGACCTCTAGACACCGAGGGGGTATGGTAGCATCACAAGATTCAAATAATTACATTAATCCTTGAACTTTCATATTCAGGATTTTTCTTGGAAGTGGTGGGTAGTGGATGTGAGAAACAGAATGGGTGTTGGGGGCTCTAGCAATGCTTTATCCCCTCCTTTGAGCTAATTATTCCTTAAAATATGGTTGGAATTCAGCTTCAATTATTCTCCTTAGATTCCTACCATTAAGTAGAATGTAATGTGAGATTGTTAAAGAATATTCAAAGCTTGTCAGCTTCTCATCAGGGATGGTGGGTGAATTGATCTTGCTTGACAAAGATGGGGCTGCCCTCACACTTTTACTCCTCTGGAATGAGAAGTAGTTAAAGGACCAATCTTTGCTTGTAGTATGAAGCAGAGGAATAAAAATTTTAAGTCTAATGATTGCCTTAGATATTCAGAGTTTTCAGGCTCTGAAGTCTGTGACCTTGTTACTGAGTTCTTAGGCTCATAAGCCTGCTGCTGTACTTTTCCTGTACCCCAAAGAAACTATGATGGAGGTGGATCTTGTATCTTATCTGTTGCTTTCATTGGTTAACTAATAAAGAAATCTGCTTGGCCTGATAGAACAGAAAATTAGGTAGGCGGAGTAAACAGAACAGAATGCTGGGAGAAAGAAGCTGAGTCAGTGAGTC
>NW_004949103.1:15970851-15971887 GCF_000317375.1 Microtus ochrogaster
AATAAAGAAATCTGCTTGGCCTGATAGAACAGAAAATTAGGTAGGCGGAGTAAACAGAACAGAATGCTGGGAGAAAGAAGCTGAGTCAGTGAGTCACCATGATTCTCCCACTCCAGACAGACACAGGTTAAGATCTTCCCTGGTAAGCCACCTCGTGGGCTACACAGATTATTAGAAATGGGTTAGATCAATATGTAAGAGCTAGCCAATAAGAATACAGTTTCCATGTAATTATTTTAGGGCATAAGCTAGCCATGCAGGCAGCTGGGTGCCGGGGATGCAGCCCCGCCGCTACTATTACAACAAAACTAAGAAATAGAAATGGGCGAAAGAAAATGGATTTATTTACAGTTTGGTCTGATAGAGGGGAGGAGTGATCTCACAGCTAATACTAGGGTTCTGGGTTCTAAAGTCCCTGAACAAGGAGCCGAGGAGAGTGAAGCAGTAGCTTTAGAAGCCAATGTGATTCAGCAGGTGATAACCCACTCGCAAGCAGGAGGCTACCAAGCAGGAACAGAGAGAGTTCAGCAGCTTCACTGCCTCCGTAGAAAATGTTAAGTTTTTATGTTACTTTAGTGGGTTTGGCTCATTTGCATAATGTGCAATTTTTACCTTATTTGCATACCATGGGCTTTTCCATGTACACTCTGCCTCCTTTATATAATTCCATGCCCAGCTTCATGACTCCCATGCTCCTTGACATCTTAAATCTCTACCCAAGGATAGTCTTTGGTCAGTTTTGGTGAGTTTGAGCCTGGGGTTTTCTTCTTTACTACTTTGCAACTGTTTGTCTTTCCCATACATCTTCTGTAAGGTTGTAGAAGACCTTCCTTTGGGACATTGCTGTGCTTGATGCTGCAATCTCTCCTCCTGCTTCAGTGGAGAACCTAGCTTCCTCCCTACCATGCCCATGGCCGTCTTCAATTCACAGAGAGCCATGAGTCAAGGACTAGAACATAGGAAAGTGTATCTGTGGCACAAGCTCTCCCGTCAGTTCCCAGAGGGAAAAGAAACTGGACACTCAATGGTGCCTCAA
>NW_004949103.1:15972963-15993199 GCF_000317375.1 Microtus ochrogaster
CCTCTCCAGCAAAGGCTATCATTGGTGTTTTTCATTTTAGCCATTCTGACAGGTGTAAGATGGTATCTTAAAGTTGTCTTGATTTGCATTTCCCTGATCGCTAAGGAAGTTGAGCATGACCATTCACTGCATTATTGTCTCACTTCTATTACAGGAAATTAGTCCTGAGAAGAAATATAGAAATGCAACTCGTTCAAGACTGCTACAAAACCAAAGCTTCCCTGGCAACCAGAGTAACCAGGCAACCAAAGTAATGAGGTCCTAACAGAGAGGGCTGCCTATGTGCTGTCAAGCCCGACTCTACCTCAGACCTCTGCTGTCCAGCTAGCCTTAGGGCTTCATCTGGAAAAGGATGATAGGTCTTTAGGCCTCTCACATCCCTCCTCTTCTCCCTTCTCCAAATTTCAGCTGTGCAGAGAAGAAAGTAACAGTGTGTGGAAAGTCCTGAGTTAGGCAACAAGAGACAGTTGAACTTCTGACACCATGTGGTTAGGGGCACACACTCTCCTGTATAATAATTCACCTAGCAGCCTGCTTCCTTCATATGCACATTCTGTGCATGCACAACTGTCTCCAAGAAATGCTCCAAACAGCACTGGAGCCTTGAGCTTCTTACTTGTACGTGGATATGCATGTTCCTATCTTCTCTGAGCAATCATCTTCTCTTCTCCTGGTAATAATTAAATTGTGGCCATTTCTATTCAAGTGTATTTGCAATGTATCTGGGTATGAAAGGTAGAAAGGCTATTCCAGTATGAGCATTTTTTGTATGCATGCACAATAAGACATAATTGTGTCCCTTAGTTAGCTTCTAGCAAGGATCCTGTGAATAATGGGAAGTACATATTATTGGAATCAGGGCATTGTGGGAAAGGACACACACAGAACAGGAATACCTATATAACCCAATCTAACAATCAAAATAGAGAACCACCCAAACTGTACCTCTTTAGAAGTCAGTCCCTCCTTCCTTTATACCTCATAAGGAGAAACCTCAGAGGATAGCCCGGAGCCCATGAGCACTCTTATTCCTGCGGCCTGCTGTTAGTCCTGGCAGTATCTGTAATCAGGACCATTACATTTGTTCAAAATGAAGTTGCCTTACTTCTTTCACAGATCTGTGTGAACCGTTATTTCTAATTTTTGGATATGAAAACAAGAACCTGAAAATACCCAACCCAGACCCCAGCACTAAAAACAAGGCTTGCCTAGGTTTGAATGCCCACTGCAAAATTGTGATAGTGTTAGTTGCCACTGTGAATGTGATGGGAAGAGGAAACTTACATCACAATGCTGTACACTTAAGATAACACAAGTGTCCCTCTTGATCCTATTCTACAGTGGATAAACTATGCGTGAGTAGATTTGCTTTAAAAGTAGCCTGTTCTGAAACAGCATTCCCTGGCCTCCTCGTTCTTTCTCTCCACACCACGTATCCTGCCATGGTAAGATCCAATAAGCAGGCACTTGACAGATGTAGCTCTTTGATCATATACTTCCCACACTCTGCAACTTCAATAAAGAAATGTCTTTTCTTTACAAATTACCCAGTGTGTGGTGGTCTGGGATAGTAGCAGAAAATGGGCTCAGACAGGGATACATTAAAAGGTGTAAAAAATGAAACTTTGAGATAATTAGCATCCTTGTTCCTAGATTAAACATATAACAAACCTGACTGAGAAGTTCACTTCTCCTCGCTTAGTGATTGGCATCACATAGTTCACGTTAGCATGGTTGTTAGCAGCAGCGAGGTGATTATGTCACATTTCCTTCTTCCCTTCTTGACGCTCTTCATTCATTATTCATCCTTAAGTTAAAGCTCTTCGGTTGCCCTGTCCAAAACTTCCAGGAGAAATGCTTTCCAAAATTATGAAAGGTACACATTCAGAAGAGCATAAAAAAAACCTTGAGATATTCACTTCAAATGGTTGAGCACTATAATATATAAATTAGATACCAATAAAATTGCTACAAAACAAACAGAAATCGTGAGTTAACTGGGAAATTGATACCAATAAAATCATCAGAATAATTAAAGTCTGCTTACCAGTTCATTCACAAATTCTCTCAGTGTATTGTTCATTAAACATTTTATGCAACAATGGAATTAGACTCATGCATATAAATCAGTCTCCACCCTGCCATCATCATCAGGAGAAAAGAGGCAGATGTGTCAAATATCATTTAGCACAAACAGAAGGGTACTGAGTCAACGAGAACAGCTTCGGAATTGAGATATGAGGAGAGGGGGATTCAGGAGGGGGGGTGGACATACCAGGAGCACCAGGAATGTTATAAAGGATCCTTGGATATGGTGGGCTTGGAGCTTGGGTTCTATAGTGTAATGGATGTTTATGGAATAAAATGCATGTCAGGTTTTGGAAAGGCACAGAAAAGGAAGTCACCAGGAGGCAGGGTAAATATGGATTGAACTTCAAGCAAAATATTTTAATAATGACAACATGGATCTGAAGAAAAAAGTTCAGTCTTACTGAACGTATTAGTTACTAGTCTTATTATTAAAAAGTATCTGAAAAACAAATTACATAATAAAGGATTTGTCTTGACTTACATTTTAAGTGGAGTCCATCATGATAGGCAAGTCCTGGAGCCAGCCATAAGGCTGCTGGCCACGTTGAATCCTCAGTTAAGAAGCTGAGAGTGCTGGAGTTCAGCTTGGTTTCACTTTTATATCGCTCCAGGTTTCCCAGCCCATGGAATGGTGTGCTGGTCATTGTTAAAGGTTCCCCTCATGGTCTGTTCTAGACAACCTCTTACAGGCACACCCAAAGAGTTAGGTTCTAGTGATTCTAGATCCTTTCAAGTTGACAACCAGGGCAGTGGTGCAACGCACCACTATCTGTCACACACAGTCTTGCAGAAAGGATGAAAAATGGGAATTAGAGTATATAGTTATAGAAATTAAATAAGGTAGAGATCATCTTAAAGTTCAGAGTTTCCCAATTGCTCCATCATATTTACATTTGCATAATTTAAAAACTGGAGTGGAAAATGCTCCACGTTAGCACTCTTCATCACAACCTAATTAATATGGAGAAAGATGGGAATGGAGAAATCGACAGAATGCCAAAAGTGCTTATGTTGCCCCTTATGGAATAGGTTCCGGGCCAAATTTTGGAATAAAAAGCATGTTAGTGTTTGAAAGGCTTTGAAACTCAATGTCTTGTAATTTCTTATATGGAAGTTCATATTCAGTGCTCGCCAAGTACTATATGTAAATATATATTTATCTAATCCTCATAATAATACTGAGTTTAATTTAACACTTAGAAAAGTATAAGTAGTAGGTATTTCATAGTAAATACTATCTGAATCTAAATGGATTGTTGAGTTTATTTTCATCATTGAAATGTATGAAGCACTTTGATGTTTAAGTTTCTTTTCAATCAAACTTCTCGGTAAGTGGGAAGGCTGAAGACTTGCAAATTAATATTACACTGAAAGTTGATTTTTATAGAAATAATAAATACAAAAGAGAGAAAAATCATTTTTTAAAACAAGTATTAGAAAGATTTCTCATACTGCAGTGACATTCTGATCCCTACTCTTATCAGGTAATTGCTATAAGTACCTCTGTTTTTTTGAGGAACACTAAGTGTATAAAATGTTTATAAACTTTAATCATAGACTTCTGAGCTCCTATTTAAATTATAAGATACTTCTCAGTCTTATCATTCTTATTTCTTGTGTCCTTTCCACCAAATTTTCAGCAACACTCTACCTTGCTCATTGTCAAGGTTTATAATACTGTCATTAATTTCATAAACTATAATTATGCCATCTGGCCTTTTCTGAACTATTCCCCCAAAAGCTGAAAAATCATTGTGTTTAGCTCCAAACAAGGTATTCTGAACATAACTATAATAAACTCTCCCTCTTAAAAGAGATTATTTTCCTAATCTAAATCATCTTTCCTCAACTGCTCATAATCTGGTCATGCTTTTGTAGCACAACTACAAATGCATTTGATCCATTCATGTTTAACCATTTTTAAAATGTATTAAACTGTTGCTACCTGAACAATTTCTTGAAATAATACTCTTTTTAGGATATCAGAGGGGTAGGACAGTGAGAAGCTTCTTTTATCCACTAACATTGTATTTTTCTCAATTCTTAAATTTAGTTTTGAAAAAGGTTTAATCTAATTCTTGAACAAAATCATTAGGATTGTCTTAGTCCCTTTTCTATTGTGACAAAGCACCATGACCAAAGTAACTTATAAAAGAAAGAGTTTATGAATGCTTATGATCTCAGGAAGTAATTTCATGACTATCGTGGTGGGGAGCATGACAGTATGCAGGCAGATTGCTGGAGCAGTAGCTAAGAGACTGCATCCTTATCTGCAAATAGGAGGCAAAGAGAGAGAGAAAAGCAGAGAGTTAACTATGAATGGCAGGGGCTTTTCAAAGCCTACTCCAAGGAACATACCTCTTTCAACAAGGCCATAACGCATAATCTTTTCCAAACAGGTTCACCAAGTGGAGATTAAATATAAAATATATGAGTCTATGATGGTTATTCTAATTCAAGCCACTCAGAGTGAGCATACATACATTGTTTGCTCACCTAAAGCGTTTTCTTTTGATGCAAAACATTTCTCTTTCTAAAGGTTCTAAGTCCTTTGGTTTATAATATATTATTCACTTTAAATATGTGAGACTTGAAGCATCTCCAACAGAGTTCATGCATTCTATCACTTCTTCCTGGACAGTCTTCTCTGTGAATGTCTTTTCCTTCTCTTGCATACTGATGTTCCTCTGCACTGGACATTCTACTCAATTCTGATCCCAAGATTTACTTTATGTGCTACCTCCCTGGTTGGGAAAGCTGCTGGCTGGCAGCTGCGGTCTTCCTTCTATCTCTCCTAGAGTCCATGTTGAAGCAGTTTTTTAAGGGTGGAACAGAATATAGTATACCATGCAGGATAATTCCAACAAGAGCAGAGTGCCCTAAAATGTTTACATTATTGTGTCAAAAATCATCTAGTTTATCACCATATAGTTAGTAGATAGTTTGCATGGCTAAATACTTCTTTAAAGAAGAAAATTTCCTTCTGATCTTTTAATGTGATGCTTTATATTTTCTAGACCTGGGTTTGCTAGAAATAAATCACATCTTGTTCTTCTCTTTTCCAGGGACCTGACCTTTCTGGAAAGCTTTTATGAGCTTCCCTTTATCTCTATGTTCTAAACTTACATAATGATTTTTTGCATCACCCCTTTCTCTCTTTGTTTCCATTAATTATTTGTAAGAGTTTAGTAGTGGAATAGCTATGGCAATTTTAACAAATTAAAGTTGTTAGAACATTCCGTTTTTGTTCTCCAGTTGACTCTTTCTTCCAGTGCAGTGGCTCTTGCTCTTTCTAAGACAATAATCATTCAAAGCACCTGAAGAAACTGACTTTGTAATATTGCTGGTGGAGTGAAAAATGGTAAAACCATATAGAGGGCTTGCCAGATTTTTGAGGTTTTTACTTCTGATTTTTTTTTCTATTTGAGAAAAGAGCTCCCAATGTCCAGGTGATCTTGAATTCACCCTATAGGCAAATAAATGTTTGGTCTATCTGCTTCCAAGTACTAATAGTATGATACTATCTCTGGTTTTGTTTTGCTTTATTTTGAAAATGTTTTCTTTATTTGAGAAAAGGCCTCAAGTAGCTCACTCTGACCTCCAACTGATTCTGAAGCAGAAGGAGACTGTGAAATTTCCATCTTTCTGCTTCTACCTTTCAACTAGGGCCTATCATCATACCCTGGTTCTTTTTTTTTTTTTTAAAAAAAAAAGCCAATTTGAAGATATGAAAGAAGGGAACTTTATTGTTTATAAAAACAATAAGAATTTTAACAAAATTATCAAAGATCAAAAATTTCAGAACTGATATTGTAATAATTGAAAGGAATTAAAATAAGAAAAATGACTAAATAATGTTGACAAGAAGGACAAATTTTGGGCTGGTTTAGTTGTCCTATCTCTATGGATAGGAAGTAGTCCTGAGAGGAGAGGACTGATGGTTTAACTGAGTAACAGAGTTCACACTTACTATACAAGTCTGGGTTCAGTCCCAGCACGTAAAGAAAAACAAAGAGTAGGCTTGAAAATTCAGAGCATCGTATCCTCATATCTTCAGGGGGTATGAGAAAGCAGCCAAACAATTACTAGGAGACGCTAAGAAGATGGAAAGCTCCCACCAGAGCTTTGTCGTGGAATTGTCATGGTTTAATCCATTATTCAACTTTAGGAAAATCTTCATTCACATGATTTGTTTTCGTGTGGTCTAACTCAGAGTACACTCAATGTGTAGACTTCTCTCATGAGCCTTGTCATTCCAGTACCTGTTCATTCTTTGTCATTGCTGGTTTCAGGGTGGATATACCAACTGAAGCAGTAGATAGGATTATTAGGAAACTTAAGGTATAAGAATAAGATACCTTTATTGGTGCCTTTAGAAGCACTGGACATCTAGAAAGCAAGATGCATTTGAGGGTTATATACTGAACAAGGTCTCAATCTCTCACCTTTAGTTAACTATGGACTTTATGTCAGGCAAAAATAAAATCTACAGTAGAATTATAAAGTCAAGGATATTGAATGTGTAACTCAAACACAGATTTGTGGAAAAGCTAGGAGACTTATTAAGGAAGCAGACAGAAATTGGGAACAACCTAGATGTTCCTCAATGGAATAGTCGATAAAAATAATGTAGTGCATTTACACAATGGAGTATTACTCAGAAAGAGGAGGAGGAGTAAGAAGTTGTTTATGAAATTCAGAGTTAAATGGATGGAGCTAGAAGAAAACCATCTTGAGTGAGGAATTCAGATCTAAAAAGACAAATATAATCAGTGCCTTGTCCAGTCATTATTAGAGACGCTTCCTGCTGCAGCAGGTGGGAACCAATACAAAGTGCTCCCACCAGACATTATACAGAGTGTAAGAGACCCTGCAATAGTTAGCTTTACAAGGGACATTTTTATCAAATCTCTCACCACAGGGCACAGTGGACCCCACAGAAGAGGATGTCAAAGAGTGTAAGAGCCAAAAGGGATGGATAGCACAAAACAAACAAACAAACAAACAAACAAACAAACCAAGATCCTTTAAATCAATGTGACACACATATGCAGGCATGTTTGGAGGTTTCTTGTTTCACAATGTTGTTTTATGGTTTTTCTTTTTTCTATTTTTAATTCTTTCTTGTTTTCTATTTTTAATTTTATTTTAATCATATATGTTTTTCTTTTTTAGTTTTACCCTACAGGTATGTTATGCATATATTATGGCTTCCAGTTTAGTGTTATTATAGTACTCGGAGTAGGTAATCTAGTGAGTCTCTGTTTCTTATATCTGCTCTTGGGCTCCTTTCCTTCTCTTTGCCTTCTTCAATACTAAAGTGATAATTTTTGTTTTATCTTATTTTGTAATATTTCATTTTATTTTATTATTATCCCTTAGAGACTTTTTTTGTTTTCTGAGAGAGAAAGGGAATGGATCCATGTTGTAGGGGAGTGGAAAGGAGCTGGGATGAGTAGAAAGAGGGGAGATCAGAATATATAAAAGAGAAAATCTGCTTTCAGTACAGGGAAAAAGAAAGAAATCCTCTGTCTATTCATTACCCATGAAACATTAGAAATCTTAGACATTAGTTCCCATTTTGTCATATAATTATTGAAAATAATCTGTTTTCAACAAGGAATTATGAAACACATGAAGAAATAGAGTGTTGTGATTCTTACATAAGAATAAAAGCAATCAATAGCAACTAACTTCAAGAAAAAAACAGAATTAAGAATTAATAGAAGCTTACATTAACTATGATAAATATACCCAAATGAATTATGGAAATCCTATCTAAAAATATAAGTGTGAGAATGATGTTTCAGTGAATAGATTATAAAGATACAGAAACTATAAAGGCGCCAAATAGATGTCATTGAACTTAAAAAGATCAGTAAATTCACAGAGAATTTAAAATTGGATTTGAGTGGTTAGAACCAAGAATTAATGTGCTTGAAGACAGGTGTAATGAATGTATTTAGTCTAAGAAACTAAAATTAAAAAGAATTAATAGAAATAATCCTGAAAATCAGAAATGAATGGTCAAATATAGCAGAAGTGACTTTAGGGAAAATGAAGATACTGATATTATAGCAATGGGATAGTTTAATAAATGTTTGTATAAATCTGTTGTAGTTGTTTTATTTAATTGTAATGTTGATAGAGTACAGAGTCACCTGGACAAAAGTCTCTAACATGCCCAAGAGAGATTCCCTTGCTCACCTTGGTTGATGTTGGAAGAACTGCCCATTGTGGGTGGCATCATTCTTTGGATATGGACTCTTGGCCTATATAAGATAACACGGGCTTAGTGTTGTCAGGGGCTGCTAGTTCATTTCCAGACTGCCCTGACTTGATATAACCACACAGAAACTATATTAATTGCAATACTGCTTAGTCAATTGCTTAAACTTATTGCTAGATAGTTCATATATACTAAATTAACCCACCTCCATTAATCTGTGCATCATCATTAGGTTGTGGCCTACCAACAAAGTTTCAGCAGGCTCTGGTGGAGGTGTTTGTCTTCTGCGGGAAGGTACATGGCTTCTCTTTGACTCTGCCTACTCTCTCTATATATATCTCTTTCAGCCTGGCATTGCCCTATTAAGCCATTGGCTGAAAACAGCTTTTTTATTAACCAATGGCAATAAAACATATTTACAGCACACATTGCCTCTCACATTACCTCCCTTTTTTGGTCTGAATAAAAAGAAAGGTTTTAACTTTAACATAGCAAGATTACATATAACAAAACATGTATCAAGCAAGAATTATAGTTACACTATTTATATCTACTCTATGTTTTATCATAACTATGGAAAATAATAACTGTGATTATCTATTCTTCAACTCTAAAAAAGACTACAGAAGGTTATAATATCACGTAAGTAAACAGGAAGTGCATAGTAAGTAACTTCCAAAATTCTAGAATTGACAGAGACATCTCGCTGCATGGACAGTCACAAAAAGTTCTTCTGTATCATTGGGCCACCCATCTTCAGCCTACAGGCCCATAATATCCAGCAGACTTTTCCATGAAGCAGGAAATTTCAAAGACAGTTTCACCAATATTGATAGTTTGTCAGTCACTTTCTTCTGTGTCTTGTAGAATGTCTGGCAGATTCTTTCATAGAGCAGGAACCCAAATGAACTGACTCACCATCTTTAGGCAAGGTCAACTAGTCCTGCAAGTCCAGTCAAGCTGTTCAGGCAAGAGCAGTTTTTTTTTTTTTTTGTTCAAATGACTAACAAACTCCATAAGAAACTTCTTTGATACCAATATTCCTCTTGAAGTAATTGGTGCTACCAAGAGCAGATGTGTCTCATTATCATAAAAATCTAAATTCTTAAAACATTTAAAATGTCATATTATGTAGTCTTTGAAAGATATGAAGATTATCTATCCTTCTGAAAACATCTCTGTACTTCTAAAAAAACCTATCTAACATGACTACAAGCTTGACTATTATAGATGACTCTCTATTAACCTATATTGCTTAATTATACGTATTTTTAAATGAGCTACATACTCATAATACCTTAATCAAGAGCAAAAATACACATACAACAAAATTGACCTAAATTTATATCAATAAACCAAGATTCATACCAAAGTATCCATTTCTATAGTATATTCCGCTTTAAATGTAAACAAACATTTATAAATAATATTTCAGAAGTTGGAAGTAGTTCTTTCCAAACTGCTTTCTGATTTTTGTTGGGTCAAATAATTGCTGGGGGTGTTCATGGTGACCTTTCGGGTGTGGTCTTAGTCCATCAAGCCACATTAGTCTGGAAGAAATCCACAGGTTCTCATCTTCTGTGAAAACAAAAGTGGAACCTCTTTTCCAAAGCAACATATCTTTAGACCCAAATTTTGAAGTCAAGATAACTTTAAGATATATATGTTGGTTTAGCTTAGCAGCCCATACAATGAAAAGCCTCTCTGCACTTAACTCCTTCACAGTCAAAATATTCAAAGAATATACAATAATATACATAATCCAGACTCTTTGTGTATATTCCATTTCTATTTGGCTTACTTTTCCTTACTCCTTTTATTTCTGTGACTCTCTGTTCTCTGTCTCCCTTTTCATTTCTGATTTTGTTAATTTGAATATTCTCTCTCTGCCTTTTGGTTAGTTTGAATAAGGGTTTGTCTATCTTTTTCATTTTCTCAAAGAGTCAGCTCTTTGTTTCATTTGATTCTTTGTATTGTTTTCTTTGTTTCTATTTTTATTGATTTCAGCCCTCAATTTGATTATTTCTTGTCATTTACTCCTCCTGGATGAGTCTGTTTCATTTTGTTCTAGAGTTTTTCAGGTCTGCCGTTAAGTTGCTAGTGTGAGATTTCTTGACTTTATGGAGGCACTAAGTGCTATAAACTTTCCTCTTAGCAATGCTTTCATAGTGTCCCATAGGTTTGGCTATATAGTTGCATTCATTTGCAATGAATTCTAGGAAGTCTTTAATTTCTTTCTTTATTTCTTCCTTGACTCAGGGGTGATTTAATTGAGCATTGTTCAATTTCCATGAGTTTGTAGGCCTTCTGCAATTAGTGTTGTTGAATTCTAACTTTAAGCCATGGAGATCTGATAAGATACAGGGGTCATTCCATTTTTTTAATCTGTTGAGGTTTGCTTTGTTAGCGAGTATGTCGTCAGTTTTACAGAAGATTTCATGAGGTGTTGAGATGAAAGTATATTCTTTTATGTTCAGGTGAAATATTCTACAGATGTCTATTAAGTTCATTTGAGTCATGACATCTGTTAGGTCTCTTATTTCTCTTTTAAGTTTCTGTCTGGCAGACCTGTCCATTGGTGAAAGTGGAGTGCTGAAGTTTCCAGCTATTTGTGTGTTGGGTTTGATGTGCAATTTCAGCTTTAGTAATGTTTCTTTTACCTATATGGGTGCTCTTATATTTGGGGAATAGATGTTCATTTTTTCTGTGATGAGTATGAAGTGTTCTTCTCCATCTCTTCTGATTGATTTTAGTATGAAGTCTATTTCGTTAGATATTAGGATAGCTACATCCACTTATTTCTTAGGTCCTTTTGATTAAAAAAATCTTTTCCCATCCCTTTAGTCTGAGGTAATGTCTGTCTTTGAGATTGAAGTTTGTTTCTTGTATGCATCAGAAGGATAGATCCTGTTTTGTATTCATTCTGTTAGCCTGTGTCTTTTTATCAGTGAATCAAGTCCATTGATATTAAGTGATATTAATGAACAGTGAATTTTAATTTCTGTTATTTTTTCAATGATAGTGCTGGTGTGTTTTCCTTCTTTGGGGTTTTCAATGTGAAGTTATCTATTGCCTGTGTTTTTGTGGGTACAGCTAACTTCTTTCTTTTGTAATTTTCCTTCTAGTACTTTCTATAATCCTGGATTTGTGGATAGGTATTGTTTTGTCATGAACTATTTTGCTTTCTCCATCTTTGGGGATTGGAAGCATTGCTGGGTTTAGTACTCTGGGGTTCTATCTGTGTTTCTTAGTGTCTGCAGCACATCTGTTTAGGAACTTCTGACTTTCAGAGTTTCCATTGGTAACTTGGGTGTAATGCTAATAGATCTGCCTTTATATGTTACTTTGACTTTTTCTGTTGCATATCTTAATAGTCGTTCTTTATTCTGTATAATTAGTATCTTGATAATTATATGATGGGGAACTTATTTATTTTGGTCAAGTCTATTTGGTGTTCTTTAAGCTTCTTCTACCTTCATAGACATATCCTCCTTTAGGTTGGGAAATTTTTCTTCTATGATTTTCTTGAATATATTTTCTGTGGCTTTGAAGCTCTTCTTCTTCTATCCCTATTATTCTTAGATTTGATCTTTGCATGGTATCCCATATTTCCTGGATGATTTGTTTTAAAAATTTGTTGGATTTAACACAAAGTTTCTTTGACTGATAAATCTTTTTCCTTTATCATATCTTAAACTCTTGAGATTATCTCTTCCATCTCTTGTATTCTGTTGGTTATGCTACATCTGTAGTTCCTGTTCATTTACCTAGAGTTTTCACTTCCAGAATTCCCTTGGTTTGTGTTTTCTTTATTGCCTCTTCTTCAGTTTTAAAGTCTTGAACTGTCTGAATTGTTTGCTTCATCTGTTTGATATTTTTTCTTGGTTTTCTTGGCTTTCTAGAAAAGATTTGTTGATTCCTTCCAATTTTTTGTTTGTCATTTTCTCCATTACTTTTAGGGAATTTTTAAATCTCCTCTTTAAGGTTATCTATAATCTTCAAAAAGTTATATTTAAAGTCATTTTCTTCTGCTTCTTCTAAGTTATGTTGGTCAGGTCTTCCTATTGTAGGACCACTGGATTCTAGAGTTGCCATATTGTGCTTTAGGCTGTTCAATATATTCTCAGATTGGCCCCTAACATCTCTTCTTCCAATTGTTGCAGGCACTGTCTTTGCCACATGGTCCAATAATTGTACTTGCTGTCTGTGTCTCAGGGAGCCACTGTTGTTCTACTCTGAGTAGTCACCATCTGTGTTTCAGAGAGTTGCTGAGGTTTCCAGGGATGGGTAGGTTTGGAAGCAGAGTGGGACATATAGATTAAAGGACATTATGGGGGAATGTTGTGGGAGTCTGCTTGCAGGAAGCTTGACCTCTGGCTGGCTAATGCAGCTGAGGCTGGTAAGGGAAGGTCCCAGGGTTTTGCCACAGGACCTAGGAACTAGAGACTGGGCTGTTCCATTAAGAGTGTTGTCACTCACCTCTTGGTTCACTCTGTGCAGTCACAGTCTGTGTCTTGGAGAGCTGAAAAAAAGTATGATCATCTCATTAGATGCTGAAAAAGCACTTAACAAAATCTAACACCCTTCAGGACAAAGATCTTGGAAAGATCAGGGATACAACGAACTTATCTAAATATAATAAAAAGCAATATAAAGAAAGCTTATAGCCAACATCAAATTAAAAGGAGAGAAAAATCAAAGTGATTCAACTAAAATCAGGAATGAGAGAAGATTGTGCACACTTTTCATATTTATTCAACGCAATACTTGAAGTTCTAGCAGAGCAATAAAATAACAAAAGAAGATCAAGGGGAGACAAATTGAAAAGGAAGAAGTCAAACTTTTACTCTTTGCTGATGATATTACAGTATACATAAGTGACCCCAAAAATTCTACCTAGGAACTCCTACAGCTGATAAACACCTTCAGTAGTGTGGCAGATTACAAGATCAACTCACAAAATCAGTAGCCCTCCTATATATAAATGATAAAAGGACTGAAAAAGAAACCAGAGAAACATCACCATTTACAATAGCTACAAATAACATAAGACATCTTGGGGTAACACAAACTAAAAAGGTAAAAGACCTGTATGACAAGAATGTTAAGTCTTTGAAGAAAGAAATTGAAGAAGATACCAGAAAATTAAATGATCTCCCATGATCTAGTATAAGTAAGATCAACATAATAAAAATGACAATCTTACCAAAAGCAATCTACAGGTTCAATGTAATCCCCATCAAAATCCCAACACAATTCTTCACAGACCTTGAAAGAACAAAACTCAACTTTATATGGAAAACAGAGAAGCCCAAGATAGTCAAAACAATCCTGTACAATAAAAGAACTTCCGGAGGCATCACCATCCCTGACATCAAGCTCTGTTATAGAGCTACAGTAATGAAAACAGCTTGGCATTGGAATAAAAGCAGAGAATTGGACCTATGGAATCAAATCAAAGACCCTAATATTAATCCACGCACGTATGAGTTTTGACTGATTTTTACCAAAGAAGCTAAAATTATATAATGTAAAAAGAAAAGCATCTTCAAAAAATGGTGCTGGCATAACTGAATGTCAACATGTAGAAGAATGCATTTAGATCCATATCTATCCCCATGCATAAAACTCAAGTCCAAATGAATGAAAGATCTCAATATTAATCGAGCTGCACTGAACCTCAGAAAAGAGAAAGTGGGAAGTAGACTTCAATGCATGAACACAGGAGACCACTTCTTAAATATAACCCCAGTAGCACCCACACACTGAGAGCAACAATAAATAAAAGGCATCTCCTGAAACTGGAAGCTTCAGTAAGGCAAAGGACACAGTCAGTAAGACAAAACAGCAGCCAACTGAATGCGAAATGAACTACCCCATGCACAAAACTCAAGTCCAAGTGAATTAAAGACCTTCCTGTAAATCCTACCACACTGAACCTGATAGAAGAGAAAGTGGGTAGTAGCCTTCAGTGAATGGGCACAGGAGACCACTTCCTAAATATAACACCAATAGCACAGACACTGATAGAAATAATAAATAAATGGGACCTCCTGAAACTGAAAAGCTTTTGTAAAGCAAAGGACACAGTCAATCAGACAAAAAGGCAGCCTACTGAATGGGAAAAGATCTTTACCAACCCACATCAGGCAGAGGACTGATCTCCAAAATATATAAAGAACTTAAAAAACTAGACATCAAGATACCAAATAATCCAATTAAAAAACTGGAGCACAGATCTAAATAGAGAATTCTCAACAGAAGTATCTCAAATGACATAAGAACACTTAAGAAATTGTTCAACATTCTTAGCCATCACGAAAATCCAAATTAAAATAACTTTGAGATACCATCTTATACCAGCTAGAATGACTAAGATCAAAAATACTGATGATACCTTATGCTGGAGAGGATACAGAGTACGGTGAGCTCTTCTCCATTCTTGGTGTAAGTGCAAATTTGTACAGCTACTTGAGAAAGGTTGTATCTTAATAAAATGAACTTAAAAGACAATTTTGACTCCTTTTAATAGATTTTTAAATTTATGTTTTTATTTGTCTTTTTAAAGTTTTGGATATTTTTCCTTTGTACATAGTTATTATGGACACCAGTTATATATAATTTATATGTCTTCCATTTGTTTAACTAAACACAATGTACTTGTAAAAGACATTAGACAAACTTGATGTTTAATGTTCTTATGCATCTGTTTTAATGAAGATGCTTGAATTTCAATCAGTGCCCTTAGTTTCATAATACATTTGGATATTTTTATTGTATACTATTCATTGTCTTTTAAAAAATTACTGGGATGGGAAAAGATATTCACCAACCCCACTTTGGACAAAGGACTGATATCCAAAATATACAAAGAACTCAGAAAATTGGCCATCAAAAGAACAAATAAATCAACAAAATGGGGTACAGACCTAAACAGAGAACAGATGAATCTAAAATGGCTGAAAGACACTGAAGGAAATTCTCAACATCCTTAGCCATCAGAGAAATGCAAATCAAAACAACTCTGAGATTCCATCTTATGCCTGTAAGAATGGTCAATATCAAAAACACTGATGACAACTTATGGTGAAAGGAATGTGGGGTAAAGGAAACACTCCTCCACTGCTAATGGGTGTGAAAACTGGTACAGCCACTTTGGATATCAGTATGGTGATTTCTCAGAAAATTAGGAAACAACCTACCTCAAGATCCTTCAATACCACTTTTGGGTATACACCCAAAGAATGCTCAATCATGCCACAAGGATATGTGTTCAGCTATATTCATAGCAGCATTATTTGTCTTAGCCCGAACTTGGAAACAACCTAAACATCCCTCGAATGAAGAATGGGTTAAAAAAAGATGTGGTACATTTGCACAATGAAGTACTACACAGCAGAAAAAAAATAATGACATCTTGAAATCTACAGGCAAATGGATGGATATAGAAAACATCATATTGAGTGAGGTAACCCAGACCCAGAAAGACAAATATCATATGTACTCAATCATAAGTGGTTTTTAGACATAAAGCAAAGTAAAATAAGCCTACAATTCACAATCTGAGAACCTAAACAGAGGATTCTAAGAGAGACATAGATGGATCTAGTCTACACAGAAAGTAGAGAAAGACAAGATTCCCTGAATAAATTGGGAGCATGGGGAGCATGGGAGAAAGTAGAAGAGAAGGGGAGAGGAAGGGAGAGGAGCAGAGAAAAATATATAGCTCAATCAAAACAATTTTTAAAAATAAGGTAAAAAAAATTGCAAGGCTTGTATTTTCTGTGAAAGAGGAAGATATTGTTTTCTAGCCAACTCTATTCATCTATGGTAACCCCAAATCTAAAGTTTCAGTTTAATTGAAATCTCTACACTATGTGAATCAGGTCAACAAACCTAGGCAATTGAAATTCTAGGGCCACAATTCCACAGAAAACAATTGATGCTATTTTTTAAATTCTCTTTTCTTTCTCTTATCACTTCAGAACCAAGTCGATTTACTTCAGATCCCCAGGGACAAAGTGACACCCCGTTCACCATTTATCTTCCCTAGGCAATGTGGAAATGTCTCCTGTTCCATGTGTGATGGAATCTGCTTGCTAAAATCCAAGCTTCTGGTTTGCTAGTGGCAGCAAATATACTCAGATCAAAAACTACTTCTACCTTTTCAAGGCATCACTAAGTCCTCTACTTTCATATTTCCACACACTTCTCACTTCATAGTTCTTCAGTATCCTTCCATATATTTAATACACAAAATTAAATTCAAATGTTTTTACAGAATTTTTGTCAAATCTTGAAAAGCGCTATTGTAAACAATGTGGACCCCTCCAACTCTATAGTTTTGTTTGCAGCAGTATTGTTTTCTTTTGTGTTAATTTTTTTAAAATTCAGTTACTTTACCAGCATGATTTGATGGGACTTGGAGATAGAAGTTTTATTATTTTATCTTATTTTCATTTGCAAATGAAGCTTTTCTCCAGATTTCAAAATAGCTTCTCTATTGTCTATTTTAATTTTTAAAAATATCCTGTATGTTGTATTTTCATCTGCATAATAGGAAACTGCCTTTTTTATTATTACATGTGTTCCATGTTCTTTTTCTGTCTTCCACAGAAATATTTTCTGTAAACATTAAACATTATGCTGTTCTGTTCTGTGCAGTTTCCTCGTGCCCACTTGTCATGTTCCTGACAGACTTCCAGTTTAAGTTGTGTGTTATTTGTATTCCTTAACTGAGTTGTCTTCCTATTGCTTTAATTGTTCTCTTCTATTTCCTTCTTGAATTTGTTGTGTTTTGTTTATTTTATAATATCTTATTTAAGGTAAATGTCTTTTGTTTAGTATCCTGCTTGTTTTTTTTTAGTTAAATACATGAGTCTTGATGCCATTTGAATCTATGGCTAATTAATTATCTAAACCCCTCTAGTGTTGTCTTAGTTCCTTTATCATATGAAAATAATTTTTTATTTAATTATGTTCTTCAAAAACAACTGAATGCAAGTTACTGATACCAGGCTACTGAATAGAAATATTTCTTAAGTGACTTGTGGATTTCTGTAGATTCATACTTCCTATGTAAAACATTGGGGGTACTGTGAGACCAGGATTTGGCAGTAGGAGCTCATATGTTTAAGTTGAAGGACAAAGTAAAGGGTTTTCCTTTTCTCTATGTAATTACACAATGTACTTTCCCATGTAGTATCACAAAGGTTGTTTTCAGTATCCTGCTGTACACCAGATTCACTAAGATATCATAGACTGCAGTATTACATGGAAAGGCATTTTTACAAAATGTCTTATACATGTGTAAAGGTATTTTGAAAGTATAATGCTGTTATTACTCTTGCTAAAAGATTCCAAATGATAGAAATGAGGTATTCCTCTAAAATCCTATATCATGAATCAATTTAAACGTGTCTTTATTCCACTTATCTTTGATGGCTAAATCAATGCAGGGACTTTAGTGATTCAATACAATTTTTGGAAGGAGAATAGTTATATATAAACCCTAATTTGGGAGCAAAAATTATAACTGTGTGTGTGAGCATGTGTGTGTGTGAATGTATGTTTGTGTAAGAGAGGGGGGAAACCAAGGGATATAAATACAGCATAGGACAATGGAAGTAGGAGAGATGAAGTCAGGGAGGTCAGGGAGAGGGCTGGCTACACAGGAGCTTCTATGAAGTTCAGTCTTTACTCTGAATGAAGTCCCAGGAAGGCCCAGGGACTTCAGGAGACAAGTGATAAAATCTCACCTGTGTTTCCAAAGGGTCCCATAAACTGGTATTTAAAATAAAACTGGAGAAGGGTAGACATGGAATGAGCAGTTGAAAGACTGGTGAGGTGGTCCATGGGGAATGATAACTCTCTATACAGGAGCATTTGAGAACGTATGGACTATAGACAGACTCCAAGCAACATTTTCTTTTCTTTTCCACTTTTAAATTTTTTATCGATTTTTATTGAGATCTACAACAGTTTCAGATATAATCAAGATAATTTTTTGATATGTTGGATACTAGCAATGAATGAAATCACAGAAAGGAACAATTTTAACTTTCTGGATTTGAGCAACAGAAGGGCTTTGTTGTTAAGTAAAATGGTAAAAACACTGGTTTATATCTGTTTGGGGGCATGGGATCTGGTGTTTGGATTTATAAATGTTAATTTGTGATATTTCAGGTACATATCACCCAAAACGGAATGTGGACTTCTGTGTGCTTGGTTAATAGTGTGCTTCCAAATTAATCTACTTGGAAATATTGAATATGACTCTCTTTGAAATGAAAATCTGAAATATAATCATTTATGATAAAATAATATTAAATTAAGTTTGAGACATATATTTTATACACATAATTCTTATATTAACATATATATGTACATACATATAGACATACATACATTTATATGTGCACATATATACATATATACCTGTAGGAGGATGGCCCGCTGCTTGTTCATCCCGGTCACCTGGCTAGCTTAGCCCTGACATAATCACACTGAAATTGTATTAATTAAATCACTGCTTAACCCAATAGTTCTAGTTTCTTATTGGCTAATTCTTACATCTTAATTTAACCAATTTCTACTAATCGCCACATGCCAGTGGCTTACTGGGTAAAATTCCCAGCATCTGTCTCCGGTGGATCCATGGTGTCTCTCCTACTCTGCTTTTTGTTCCTCCCAGAATTCAGTTCTGTCTTCTCTACCTACCTAAGTTTTGCCCTATCATTCCAAGGCAGTTTATTTATTCATTAACCAGTGAAAAAGCTGCACATAGACAGTGCAGAATGTAGAACCTCCCAAACCATATACTCTTGTTTTCATTTTCCAACATACAGCTCAAAATATCCATGGAATCTCTGGTATGATAGTATGATTGTATGAGTATATAAACTACTTGGTTTGCTAATGGTTGAAGGTCTCTCAGAGGATTGTGGTTAGTTTGACAGATAGGGTACATCATAAGAAATCAGGTTATGATTTTCAACCTTATCTCACAATCTCCTAGGAGAAAAAAGAGGTTAAAGGTTATATTTCTCTCCAGGGCTCAATAATTTAATCAATCATGCCTATGTAATGAGGCCTCCATCAACCCCAAGAAGAACAGTGTCCAAAATCCTTCTTTTGAGCTGAACCTGCATTGTCCAGAGAATACATGAAAGGTCTCTTTCTAATAGAATACCTGACTCTTCATCTAAGTCCTTTATAAAATCTTTTACTGGTAAATAGATTCATTTCACTGGATCCTTTGAGTCACCTAGTACATTGACCAAAATCTGAAATGTAGTTAAAACAACCCTACACTGGAAGCTCTCACAATAAAGTCAGTAAGGGTCTGGATGACTGAATCTTCACTGTATGGGCTTTGATGCATGAGGTAGAGGTAGATCATGTACCAGATGAGTTGAATTAGGTGGCATCTAGTGGGTGTCTCCTATAGAACTGACAGTTTTATTGGCATGTGGGACAAATATCCACACCTTTTGAGGTCACAGACATGTTAGTTGCTTTGGAAAGTAGGTGAGAGCCAGTCAGTAGTTTTTTCCTGCATGAGTGAGCCCTGGCACTATCATGTATACTGAGGTATACTTGGACAGAGGAGTTGGGAGAACAGGAACACAGGCTCACAGTAGAGAATGACACATGAAAAACAGGCATATTTGGAAGAAATGCCTACACAAGCAAGTGATGCCAGTTAGTGCTGGAAGAGGCAAGGAAGGATCCTCTACCTGGAGCTAAAGAGAGATTGGGGGCTCTTCTGACACCTCGATTTCAGATTTACAGTCTTGCAGGAAAGAATAACTACCTGTTATAAGATATGCATGTTGTAAATGTTTGTTATAGCAGTTCAAGTAGCATATTTTGTGTCATCTGCTCAATCCTCAGTCCAGATTCATTCACTCTTGT
>NW_004949103.1:15993664-16032293 GCF_000317375.1 Microtus ochrogaster
AATTAAAATAAAAAGCAAGCTAATATGGCCTCATGTTCATGAACTGTAAGTCATGGAATTTGAACATTTAATTCATAAAACAATCCAATAAAGCTCTTTGGAAAATGACAGTAGCCTTTCTCACCTCCTGTGATTGCAAGAAAGTCTATGTTCTCATACTACAAATGACAGCATCTTATTCAAGAGACCTTGTGTGTCTCCTGTTTTGAAATTCTGTTATCTGAATTTGCTTATGTCTGGTAAAAAAAATAATGGCCATTTATCTTTTATAGTACATCCTTGTCATTTTATTCTCTGTCATTTATCCTCATCATTTTGAGTTATCTGCAGCTGTGGACAGAATGAAGCTGGGATAGTACCCCAGAAATTGCAGAATCTCTCCAAGGGTCAGAACGACAATAGGCTTTTTGGGATAGTAATGGGGATTCCCACGTGGTGAAGATACAATGATAGGCTATGCTGAAAGCTAAGCATCTGGCTTATGAAAATTTTTGCTGTCGCTGCTGGAGCCAGTGAGCATTAGGCAGTCCCTTGATCACTAGGGACTTTATGATCTGTCTTAAGCTATTTGAACACTAAAAATAACTCTCAGTCTTCCGTGATTTCTACTGTTTGTAGGGGGAAAACATATAAATTGTGCCTAAAAATATGAGTATAAAAAGAAGTTAAAATAAGGAGCTTGTATGTTAAAACAGCAAACAAACAAACAGAATGAAAAAAAAAAACCCATCATGCCATGTTAGAAATCAAGTGCTTTAAGCAGAGAGGGAGAAAAATAGTCAACGCAAAACTGAACTGAAAGATGCCAATAAATAAATAAATTTCTCATTCAGGATCCATTTGGAGGCTGTGTTTCTTGGCCAGGTTACTGCATACTATTTTCCTGTTTCACATTCCCTGCCTCCTTTTGTTGGTCTATTGAAAGCTTGTTAAAATCTCATTGGCTTTTCTTGTTCTTTTGTTATTGTTGTTATTGGAGCTGTTTTTGTCTTAAATTTAGTATTAAATCATAGACTAGTAACGTGAAGTGAGAAAAGGGTAATAAACACATATAGTTATTTCAGTGGCTGGTTTTGTAGATATTTTATACACTGACCAGCTTAGGTTTTATTCTGATTTGATGAGATAAAATTGGGAAATAAAAAGAAATCTCTTCCTTATATATTAACTTGCAACATGGATGTAAAATAAGCATTTGCTAAAAAAAGAACTGATAGAGTTTGAAGGGGAGAGCAGCATAGAAAAGAAGTAACATGTCCATCTATGAAGACACCAAAATCAAAGCAAAACAAAAAGCCAAGAGCCTGCACCCATCCCAATCCTCTTCTGACATAAATGATTCCATACAGATTTCTGTACTTAAAAAAATTTCCATTCATTGAAGAATGCTTGACACTTAGTAAACCTCTTATAAATAAGATGGCAAAGGCGAGCAAGCATGCAATCAATAAGCTGATGATACCAGTATATCAGCCGACCGAATTGTGCTAGATCTGGTGGTTCTTATAGTATAGAGTCAAAGGCAAACTATGCTCTTCATCACTTGACTGCCTTCGGAAGACACTAGTTGTGTAGTCTGTGCAGTCATATAAAAAGCAGAGCCTCTGTGGCCTCCCCTTTCCTTCAAATACAATCGGAAGAGGCAGCTATTGAAAAAGTGAGTGAGAATATGCATTACTCATTGTTATGGAGCCGTGCTACTCAGGCTAAATATCAGAGCTCACACATAATTGACACCACTGGCAACGATGGTGCTCTATCTGAAGGCAGAGCTGTACTCACTCCATGCCCCCGATTTTCTACTACTTCCCTCAAACTTTCTTGATCCCAAGCATCCTCCAGAGAATTTTCAAGATTATCTCCATTCTTGACTGACTTTCATTATGTGAGTCCATCATGGAGGACCTTGATTTACTTTATATGTGTTCTTTCTCTTCTGAGTTCAACCCCAGTGAACTCCATATTGCACTGGGACCTTGACTGACTGCAATGAAGCTTTCCTGTCCATTTCAATCACACTTGTGGGATCCTATTAGAATATTAATGCCTTGCTTGTGCTCAATATATATTGTGGATCCTGCTTTTACTTCCTTTGCTTTTGTCTACCTCCCAGCAAGTAAAGACAAATTCATATGCCTACTGGGTACACTGTTTAGTCATGTGGTGTTGTTTCCTTGCTCCATTCTCATCCAGCTTTTCTGAAGACCAATTCAATGATCTATTGATCCTTGGTGCTAAAGTCTGAAAACCAGGCATCCCAACCTCATTTTACAAGAACATCTAAACAGTATCTCACAGTGAAATATTTACTAATAAGGTTAACTATTTGTTTTACTAGGGATATGATACAATGCCTTTCTAGAAAATGAATAGTGTATATTATACCTCACTGAAACACAATGAAGTTAGGGCCAGTCTGCCCACAGTATAGGAAGAAATGAACCTAAAGACTAATATTACTTCTGCTCGCACCATCACCACTGCCTGCATCCTGCTGCACTGGTGCTAAATATAATCTCTTAGCAGTGTGTATAAGGCATATCTGAAAGTCATGCAGTAGTGATCCTTTAGGGTATCCTCCTTCCTTTCTTTATTAATGAAAAGGTTTTGATTTGTGCCCTCTGTTATTCCCAGAAGTACAACAGAAAACAAAAAGGGAAACCATGATTTATCTTCTATTTGATAAAAACATCTGCAGAATAAAATGAGCCTCTTGATGCCGGAATTGTCATCAATGATGACTTTGACAAAATGAGCAATACATAATTTGCTAGCTCCCTTGTGAAGCTGAAACAGATTGTCAAATAAAACACTAGAGGAGATGCATATGGGCTGAGTAGAGCGGCTTTGAATAGGAACACATGCAGGTGGTGGTTTAGTAGTGGCTCGAAGAAGGAGGACTGCCCTAATTTGGAGGGTCATTTGCATTTGAAAATGCTCATTGCTAAATAGTGAGTATTCCCTATAGCAAAAGAGAATGGATCCTGCCAAGAACGCAGCTATTTTTATTTCTGGGTAACTTGAATAAACCAGAAAGCCCAAGGCAAAAGAGAGTGGTTAACACTCAAACCAGCCTTTATGCTGGCCTGATAGAATACAGATCAGTAATATATGAAAGAGACACTTCTAAAATCAGTTGCTTTTTGGGTAAAGATGGATTTTCTGTTGACAAAAAACAGAAGTGTACTAATGGGTGTGACCTTATGTGCCTCTTAAAAATAACAGTCAAACGCTTTAACAGTCCTTACATCTGAATAGTAGGCCAAATTTGTATATTGTTTTAGAATGGAATTTTATGTGCCATAATTATTGTTCAGAAAGACCAAACTTGTTATATGTCAGGAAGATGTGGGTGTTCTGTCTGAGAGATCCTGCCTCTGAGGATCCCCAGTTGAGTATTAGACAGAATGTCTTTCAGGTAGAGTTTGCAATTTTCTCATTTAGACTGGGTATTAGGAGGAGGACCATGAGACAAAAAGGTAATTTTCTTTCATTTTTTAAAATTTATTTTTTTTAAAACCATCTTTCCTCATTTTACATACCAATCCCAGTTCCTGTCCTTCCCCTCCTCTCACTCATTTTATTAGCAGTACATGCTACAAGAGGACACAGCTTATGCTGAATTTTATTTATGTTCCATAGGATAGATAATGTCTTAGGGGATTTTCACTATACAGTTACTCTTTTCATTCACTGCTGTGTAGAAAGAGGTCACTAGTACTGTCCATATGCAGAATGAGGGGTTATACCTGATCCACCCAAGAGAAAATATTTGCATTAGGTATTTGAAGTTCTCTACTATGAGACATTTGCATTTTCCATCCATTTATTTAATTACATTTAGTTAGTTAGTATCATTATTTATATATAATAGGTCTTATTTTGATACCTTCATATATGTTCATAATGTATTTTGAACAAATTCAACCCTGTTTCCATCTCTTATCTGCCTTCTACTCCCACTTCCATTAATCTTCCTTTTTCCAAGTTTCCACTCTCCTATTTGTGTGGGACCCAGTGAGTCTCATTAGGGTTGTTTATAGAAGTATAGACACCTTATCAGCGGCAACATTACTGAAGAAAAAATCTTTCTAACCTCCACCAATCATTAACTCTATACAAATCCTCAGGAGGGATTGGGTCCCATCAGTCCCTCGTCCATCAGTCTTCTACAAGAAGTCACAGCTGCTGTGAATACGTGAGCACGATAGCCATGCCATGCCCGCAAATAGCTTCACCACACCTCTCCTGCCCCTTTCTCTAGCTCTTATATTCCTTTTTCCCTCTTCTTTTGTTCTGAGACTGTAAAGGAATGACATAGATGTCCCATTATGGGTGGGCATTTATTATCAGTTCTTTGCCCAGGTTTGAGTCTCTGCAGTCATCACTGACTACTGAAAATTAAGCTTTTCTGAACAAACTTGACAGCATCACTAATGTATGAACATGGAGAGAGTTATTTAGAAAGCAACTTGACAGGTGTATCTTGTCCATTTAGCAAAAGAACAGCAGTATCTTCTCCTCTAAGCCCATGACCTCCCCAGCAGTACTAAGTACAAATTTCTTTCTGTAGAGTAGACATCAAATCCCATATGATAACAATTAGTTGCCCCATAACAAATTTACCTCCTTTGCACCAGAGAGTTCTTCTTGCAAGGCTGCGGAGATCTCTGTAAGCACTGTGGCCAGCAGAATGTCCGTTCATGTGAGGCAAAAAGGAAGTCCAATTTTACATGACTCAGTAGCTATACTGGTTCATACTTCAAGAGTCTGATCCCAGGCAATTTATTTTATTACTTTAAAAAATACCAATCCAAATTCCCACTCCCTTCCCTCCACCCACTCCCCTCCCACCCTTTCCACAGACCCTCCCCCACCGACCCATTTTAATTATAAGAGAGGTCAAGGTACCCTACCCTGTGGAAAGTCCAAGGCCCTTTCTTCTACATCTCAATTGAGCAAGTACATCCAAAGAGAACAGGATCCCAAAAAGCCAGTACATGCATTAGAGACAAATCCCAATGCCACTGTCAGTGACACCTCAATCTGTCCCAACTGTCAACCACATTCAGAGGGACTAGTTTGATCCCACGATCATTCACTCCCAGTCCAGTTGGAGTTGGTGAGCTCCCATTAGCCCAGGCAAATTGTCTCAGTGGGTGAACTCCTCATGGTCTTGACTTCCTTGCTCATACTCTCACTCCTTCCACTCTTCAACTGGACCTTGGGAGCTCAGTCTGGTGCTCCGATGTGGGTCTCTGCCTCTGTTCCCATCTGTTGTTGGACAAAGGTTTTATGGTGATATTTAACATAATCATCATTCTGACTACAGGGCAAGGCCCGTTCAGGCACCCTCTCCTCTATTGCTTAGGGTCTTAGTTAGGGTCATCGTGGTGGATTCCTGGGAATTTTTCTAGAGCCGGGTTTCTTGCTAACCCCATAATGACTCCCTCAACCAAGATATGTCTTTCCTTCTCTCATATTAATCCTTCCTCCATCTCGATTATCCCATTCCCTCAAGTTCTCCCCAATCCTCCCATTCTCCCCTTCTTTTCCCCTTCTCCCCTTCCTTTAATTTGAGCACATTTAACCTCATTTTCTTGTGATAATTAACTCAATCCCTTGTATACAACGAAGCTTAAGATATGATCACATTGGGCTGGAGGGATGGCTCAGTGGTTAAGAGCATTGCCTGCTCTTCCAGAGGACCTGAGTTCAATTCCCAGCAACCACATGGTGCCTCACAACCATCTGTAATGTAGTCTGGTGCCCTCTTCTGGTCTGCAGACATACACACAGACAGAATATTGTATAATAAATAAATAAATAGATTTAAAAAAAAAGATAGGATCACATTGAAATTCTTTCCTAAGTACATGGGACTTCTTCCAGTTCTATTAACTGAGAAACAACTCTTAGGATAAGTCTATGAAGGATGACTGAAATAAACATAATAGTCTAGGGGATCCGTGGTTTACTGGCCATATTGATAGCACAGAAGTCACCAGGCTATTAACGACCTCTACTCCATTTGTAAAATACATGTGACCTTTCCCAAAATGATGAGTTCTACTGATTGAGAAACAATGCCCAAGGTAAGAGTCTAGGGAAAATGGCTGAGATAAATGTGAGAGTCAGGGGGAACCAGGTCCTACAGGGAGCACAGAGATCACCAGATTATTAACCATATCCATTTCCAGTCTCTGGGCAGGAAACAAATTATGTATCTATTCCTTTGAAGAGGCAGCCCTGTGTGTGCTAGCATTCCTGGCTTCCCTAGTGAGTATCTGTGAGCACAAGGACCTCTGTGTTCACACACTTGGCCCAATCAATATTGTTGTACACGGAGTTTACAGCAGAGTAAAAATGTTGCTGACAATTTGATTTGTTGATTTGTTGATGGCAAATCCAGCACCCTATGTAGAAACTGCTGCACTATAAGGGTTACCCAGCAGAGAGACAGCTTCTTACCCACTTCTGACTTGAATACTTTATGTCCTTTAATCAAAACACGTCTTGTGTCCTCAACAGTGGACTCTTACTACCTGAATCTAGTGGGTGACCTACAGCAGGTGGCAATCGTCTATATATTTTAGGACCTCAGAGGCATTTCTGAGGCAGAAAATAGATTATACATCTATTCCATCTACTCATAGGGAGGGAACCCATGCCTGGTACTGGAGTTTTCATTTAATAACCTGTGACCTTGGGTAGTATCTTTATCTCGGTGGCATGGGATATCTTCATTCAAATTTAATTAGAAACATTTTTATTAGTTTACCAAGAATGTGATTTTCAGGTGAATTTTTCTAAAGTATTAGCTTGATTGACTCTTAACCTTCTTCTTCTGCCCTCCAAACCATATAACTTTGAGCATTCCCTTTCCACTCTTGTATCATATGTATTCTCTTACCCCTGCCACTTCTTCAGAACCTTAAAGAATCTGTTTTCTGTCCTCTAGATCTTTTTTTATAACACTCACACACAAAATTCACACATACACACACACACACACACACATATATATAAAGCTAAAATCTGCATATGAGAAAAACATACAATATTTCTTTTCTTTCTGATCCTGAGTTGTGTCCATTCTCCTAAATATATTATTATTTAATTTTTGTTGATGACTGAGTAAAATTCCATTATATATCTATACCACAATTTCACTATTAACTCTTAAGTTGATGAATATCTAGGTGCCATATTCTTGCCAGAGTGAATAGAACAAAAATGAGCATAGATATGCAGAATACAAAGTACTTTTTAATCATATGAATTTCTACCTTTATCTTTCTGAGAAGCTTATACCTTAGTTTCCATAGCAGACGCAAAGGTTTACATTCCCATCGAGTGCATCAGTGTTCCCTTTTATGTACATCCTCAGCAGTATCGGTGGTCATTTGTTTTTGTTTTTTTTGTGGGGGGGTTGTTTCGTTTTTTAAATGAGAACCATTCCAATGGCTGTGATTGAATTTGGATGTAGTTTTAACTTATATAGTTCCCTGGTAGACAAGGGTGCTAAACATTTTTTTAAAAAAATCGTGCTGAATTTCTAACCTCAAAAGTGTTGAGAGGTGGGTCTTTGGAAGAGAACTTGGTCATAAACTTACCTCTTGTGTGGGATTAGTATATTTGTTCTATATCAACATTATAAGAATGGACTGTGTATAAGCAAGAGAGGTTGGCCCTTCACAGCAACCAAACCTGCTTATGCCTTGATGCCGGACTTGCTAGCTTTCACTACTATAGCTAACAAATTCCTTTTGTTTGTAAGCACCCTGCTTATGGTACTTCATCACAGCATGCTGAACTGACTAAGATAAGCCACGAGCGTTCCAGGCTATTTAGTTCTTCAGGGCATCTGCTCCAAGCAAGCAAGTCCAGGCTATGTCTTTGCAGATTCATCTTCCTCTGAAAAGTGCAGAGTGGAGTACTTACCCTGCAAACTCCGTTAAAGCTCAAGTTTTGCCTGAATGCCTCTTGTAAGGATTGTGAGTAACATCATTCAATTACTTCATATATCAGAGCTGTAGCTGGCAATCTGTATTTTCAAGACCATATCTAAACTTTACGGATATTTTGTGTAACTCACACTGCTCTTTCAACCTTGAATTTTTGAATGACCATGTCATCGAAATTGCCTTTTATGTTCCTCTTCAAATTCACTCCGGCTGTGAGTGGTTAGCTAGAGGTGTTCCATCCCTGCCGCTCTATCTTTAGGGACTCTTGTTAATTTCTCTCATTCTCTTCATCTCCTACATGAGTCCGGCCAGTTCTCCCCTGACAGCCAAGCTTTAAAGATATCGATTCCGGCTAAGAGTTGAGAGACAGTTCAGTGGGAAAAAAATGTTTAACACCAAAATTTGAGAACGTGAGTTTGATCCTTGGAAGCCATGTCATAAAAACTCAGTGCCTCCACATATATTTGTAGCCCTTACACCCGAGAAGTGTTCAAGAGAAAGAGCGCCAAGGCTTGGGGTTCAACCAGCGGAGCTTACTTTTGAGTTCCAGGCCAGTGAAAAACCCTGTCTCAAAAAGAGAATGCTGGGTGATGCCTGAAGAATGACACCCAAATTTGACCTCAAACCTCCATGCTCATCCATGCAAAACACAGATACACACATTAAATAACAGCAATTTTGATTTTCTTAAGACATCCGTAGTAAATAATCAATCAGAATAACTCCTCTCCTCTTCCTCCCCTCCCCCCTCCTTCTCTTCCTTCTGCTCTTCCTTCTCTTCTCCCCCTTCTCTAATTTTAACTGTTCTGTTGTAAGTTTTTGGTGTCACGCTGCCTTACCGCTTTCTTCATTTTTTTTTTTTTTTTTTTTTTTTGGTCAGTGAAATTTTATTGGTTCCCAAATTGAAAACTTAGAGTCCAGACTAATGACTATGTCACAGCACAGGACAAAGTGTGAAATGGCCCTTCCATATAAGAAATGTTTAATCTCCGTTCCTTGGAGACACCAGAAAACTCTAGTAAATGTGGAAACAAGGATCTTTAACCCTGGAGCCCAACTCTTTATGAACACTGTGTACTGTATGGCACACAAGGGCTCTTTTAAAAGGAGTCATCGGTTTAGTACGCTTACCCTTTGACAAATGATTGTTTTACTGTATGCAATCCTCTCTACAAAACTTTACTACTATTACACAAAAGGGTAATAAAATGAGATATACCTTCCCCTCTCTATTTGCCTCTCTCTCTCAACTCTGTAACCAAATATAATGTCTACCTGAGAGGGAAGTAATAATTCCTGAGGATCCCCATGTGGCAGGTATGAACTGAGCACTGAACTGGCCTAACTAGCAGCCACTGGCTTGATACCATAGTTTCAGTGTTATGATTTCTTTCTTCCGATGTCTGTCACACCCATAATCTATCAGTCTATAGTCAAACATCAAGGGACAGTAACTTTGTTGAACGAATTATTATTCAAGTTTAATAAGGTAATCTCTCTATGAAGGCCAAGGGGCATTTCCCATTTAATTTTTATTTGACTGCACAGTCTATTAGAAAAATTATTTATCCTGATGCACAAATTTAGCAGTGTCCCTCCTCTGCCTTTATCACTCCCGTGCTGTGTGCCCAAAACAAAATTTTTCCTAAGATGGTATCAGATGGAAACAACAATACACCCCATTAATTACTCTCTCTAAGGAAGAGGCATGTGACACATCTTACAGAATCAGCTCAAAAGACAGAGAAGCCAAAGCGCTCATTATGTATTTTCTCCTGACGCAGCACATTAAAATCTGAAGAAAGAAGACCATCTCATAAAGTCAGCAAAAAGGAAAACAAAGCAAAGCTCCTATTTGCACACCTCTGGCCCTTGGAAGATTATGCATTATGCTACAAATATTATTTTCCAAAGATCCACAGTACAGTCAAGGGAACACGGAATCACTAAATAAGAACCAATCAAGTTTCTCAGACTTCCTAATCTATGAGAGTTTCCAGGAGCTGCTTGAACCCCTCATTTTCTCATACTTAAAGTACCACCTACCACCAAAGGGGACAAAAAAAGTACGGATGAGACCAAGAAGGACCACTTTGCAGTGATGTGGAATCACTCTTCTATCTTCCACACTAGTCCAGTCCAGCCTACAGAGACTAGCTGCGACTTTCAAAGCCCAGCATACCTCAAGACACTAAGCATAGCCTAGTGAGCTCTGACAACCAAGCACATCTCATTTGAACTAATTCTTTTGGTCTTAGCTTAGCTCCAGCAGCACAGAGCTGTACCGCCAGAGTTGTAATTCCATCTCCACGTGTCTTGGAGGATGTTTTGATGACTGCAGTGAAGATCTGATAATTTAAATATCAAAAAATTAAATGTCTCTGTCTTTATATCTTTTTTCTACCTCCCAAGGCAACTGCAGATCAACCACCAAAACAATCTCAGGAGAAATTTAAAAAGTCTTTTCAGAAAAGCCTCCATCTGATTCTAAAAATCTCTATTCACATACACATGGGTTATTAAAAGAACCAACAACGTGCTGGTGTGCTCCTGGAAGCTGGTCTCATTTACAAAAACTTATCATGTTTGTTTATAATAATCGTGAAAGCACTCCAAACCCACACACAAACTATCACATGGAAAATGCCAAAGTTCAGGAAAGCTCACAATCTCTTTACAATTTAATTAAGCAGGGTTTTATTTTCCTCTACAGGTATTTATACGGTTAAATGCTCAGGCTTCTTAACTGGAACTGAGTGAATCTAGAAAAGAAATGATTTTTACACTCTCTAAACTTCCCTCCAGGAAACAGCAATCATGAGCCAAAGACGGAGATGCCGCGAGCAAGCAGTGCCCTGAAAAGAAGTGAGAAGTTTTCATAAGATGAACGGAAGAGGTGGCTTGTGCTCATTTTTTCAAGGTTCTTACTAATTCTCTTCCAGAGCCAAGCTTCCTAGACTAGATTACAATACTACCTGGAACTGAGTAACTGAATGTGGGATTCTCAAAATATTTCTCAACAGTAAATGGCTTCTGAACATACAGAGATGAAAACTCAATTAGAAATCAAATAGAAAATGACCCTGAGGTGTCTCTGCAAGTGTCTGCGTTGTGTCACTTTCCAGAAGCCTCAGTTCTGAACACACAACATAAGCCCTTGGCAACACCCATGCCTCACCCCAGACTTTCAAAAGGTCCTCATCAATGACGACTGTGCGGTAGGAACCACAGTGTCTTCATATGTACACAAAGGTTCTACACAATTACAGAGAAACAGGATTCTGGTTTAATTACAGAAAGCAAAGATTCCTAATCTCTCCCAAATACCATTGCTCAGCATGCAAGAATTTAGCTCCTGTATTTTGGGTTGTATTTTGTTAGAATGTTTGGTTTTAAATTTTTCTGTTTGAGTTCCTGACTTGATTTTCATTCAAAATCATTAAATGAATTTTGGCTTGGGATTAGGGCAGAATTTCCAACAATTTCTGAAATGGCACTACATACACTTCTGCCTTTTTAAAATGTGTATTTATGTGAAGCTGTGTTCGCAGCACTCACAGTTATGAAATCAAAATATTAGTCAATTCTGAAAAACACTGAATATTCTCTATATTCTGCAGTATCAAATATTCATCCAACACTTAAGTCTTTATATAAAAACAAACCAATATGTCAATTTCATTAATATGAGAATATGCTTCATGTTTAATACATGTGAGACTATATGCACATCAAACAGTTAAAACATTGATTTGTGATTTAGTAACTAAATGTAATTTAGTGAGTAACAAAATGATTAATTTGTATACCTAGTTTATATATTTACATACCTCAAATTCTTTACCAAGTTCTAGTGAACTTTTACAAGGTGGCCAGAAACTTGGGACTTGCCCCTAGATTGTAAAATTACTCCAAACCCCTCCAAACCCCTCCATGTTCAGGGCTATCAAAAGAAATTGGGGTAATTGCTGTTGTCACACAGCTAAAGTGAGGCTTAGGGACACAGATTCATGCAGACCATCACAGCAAGGGGTTAGTGCATTGTTTCCTTCCTTGCCTCTAAAGCCAGTCTGCTGCCTCTATCTCCTGAGGTGAGTGACTGGGTGGGCATTCTAGATGAAGGGGTTGATCATAAACCTTCTTTCTCTAGAGAGGAAGAAAATCTCAGAAGACTATTGGTCTTGCAGATTGCTCTGTTTGAGGTTTGTCATTTATTTATTTGGGTTGATGCTGTTATGGCACAACAAACAAGTATGTTTGTTCCTAGGGTAGAAGGGAAGAGATGAAAAACTTGACACATGAGAGAGGTAATGCGTACCTTGACTATCATAAGAGTTTTGGGGTATATAATAAGAAGAGGTAAAGTGGATGTGTCTTTGGCATTTTTAGCATGTCTGTCCATACCAGTGTGTGCAAAGTTCTGCCTGGTTCTCCTGTACAGAGAGTCTATCTTTGCACGTCCCACCATGGTCAGAGGTGAGATTCTGGCTTGGGAACCATGGCTGGCCATAATTAGCTCTAGTTAAACTGCCTCTGTTCATCCTGGCAGGCAGATCACCTACATCAATACTGTAGCCAGCTTAAGCTTGCTCTGGGGAGAGATTATGTATGACAGACTATATCTCCAGGGCAAGCTGCCATTGGATACAGTTGCAGAATCCATTGCTCTGCCCAGTTCAGCTGGAACTGTATGTGATGGATGAGCTTACTGGGTGAATGTCAAAATATTAAGCACACTAATCATTTGCAGTCACATGGTACCATTCATCCTGGGATTTCAGAGACCCTCATCTGTATTTATTAGTTCTGACAGAGTTTCCGTGAGTGAGGTGTTATTATTCCCACTTTACAGATGAGGACACTGAGTAGTGGCAAAATTATGCAGGCTCTCCAGTGTTATTCCACAGAGAGAGGTCAGTTTGTAGACAACACCTAAGCCCAGTCAGTTACTGCTGCATTTTGATCATTCTTCTCTTCAAGTATAATGTCAAGAACAAGTCATATATCACCTAATATGTGGCCACCTTTCAATCAAGGAGAGTAAATATTGTTTACAGTAAAAACAAGAGCTACTGTCAAAGTAAAATCACTTTGCTTTCCACTGTGTCAAACATCCCCATCTAGGTGCTTAATTTTTCAAAGAAAATCCTTGTTTCTTTATTTTTACTTTTCTGTATGCTTGTCTCTCTTTGTGTACATCTGTGTGCATGTGTACAGGAACCTGAGGAGGCCCAAAGAGTAACAGGCAGCTCTAAGATGCCTGACACAGGAACTGAGAACCAAACTCCAGCTGTCTGGAAGAACATTCATTTCTCTTATCTATTGGGGATCATTTCAGCCCCGACACTTATTGCTTGTGAAAATTCTTGCCTGAAACTTTTGGTAAGATATATTCAGCTCAGAGTAGTTGTTGGTTATTCTTGAGATGGGCAGCAAACATGTAGTGGGAACGTTATTTGGTGTGAGAGAAAATCGGATTGCCAAAACAAAACAAAATGAAAAGGTAACTCTTTATTTTTTATCTCAAAAATAGGGAAGTTACTGTTTTAAAAAAAAAGTGAAAGTTCCCATCTTCATTCCTAATGAATCTGCGTAAGGAAATTAGAAATTTCCAAATGGGAAAAAAGCGCCCAGCTAGAGCTGCCCAAAGCCCTTACTTTGGTCAGCATGTGATCACATTTCTGCTCTTTGTAGGATTACAGAGTTAATGGAAAGGTGAAGGGCAGAGAGAGCAAGCCTGAGACAGATGTGAAGAAAGGGAAATTTGTTTTCAAGGCCCTGCTGTGACCTTTTCTCCATTTGCTTTCCTGTACTCGGGTAGCATGTGGATCTGAAAAATGCGGAGCTTGAGAAATAGGAAAATATTTTGCCATTTTTAAAGAAATACTTTTGCTTTTTTTCCCCCAAATGCCCGTGTCCGCATCTGCGACCACAGGGTGTCACTCTGTCAGATTCTAGAAGAAGTTGATGTGAAACTGTCTGAGAGCTGCTAGTGCAGCACTTGACCCTTGACAGGTCCTCGAGGACAGGCAGGTGAGTCTGCTGGGTGGTTTGGAGAATCACTCAATGCCCTGAACTTGCTGATATTCCCAAGCCTTCTTGTATACTTCCTTCAGTAAGCCCTCTATGGGTCCAAAGAAAGCTGATCCTCCCATAGGCTGTGGCCACTTCCTACTTTCCCATCCCCACTGATTTCATCATATAGCACAGTCATCTAGTAGGTCTCTGAACGAACACGTGATCAGTCAGAGTCCCAGAATCTCCAGTTGTTCAATAAGAATATCACCTCCCTTCTGCCTTTCTCACTTCCTAAGATTATTACACAGAACAAAAAGGGGACAACCCAGATTGCATTGTAAATGGTAGCATGCAACAAATTGTAAGTTTCTCAACATTGTTATTATTATTTCTTAAGGCTTCACTGAAGGAAGAAGACTTATTTTAATTATTCACAGTAAGATATTAGCAACAAAGAGTAAATACTTTATTCCTGCTAGGTAACATTGGTTCCTTTTAATGAAAGCCTTTAATGCCTTAATCCAAAATTGGAAATGCTAGTAAAAATTCAAGACACAGGAATGAATATGGAGGGGAATTCATTTTAATGAGGAAACCTCTAAATTATCTTCTGTAATGTTAATTTTCAAACAAGGATCATCTTTCTTCAGGTTTGCATGTTGTACAGCATCAATAGAACTTGATGGAGTGAGTGTGAATGAGAAGTTGATCCCTTGGTTCATACATAGCCAGGCCTGCCTTGCCTTGCAATACTGAGAAGACTCTCCAAAATAACTTCCATGTAAGCCTGTCATTGTCACATCACCAAAGCGATGACAAGCTTTCTGCTACATGTAGCCACTGTCTGGGAAAGGATGCTAACCCTCTTCATTGGCAGCAGAGTAGCTATGCAGTGCAAAAGATCCAAAGAGCCATCCTTCTCCTCCCAGTGGGAAATGCTACTGAGCAAAGGTCTGCTTTCACACAAAAATATTTTCTAGGTCTTTCAGAGGAAGTCCAATACGTGTTTAAAATCCAAGTGCCAAAAGCTAATAAAATGATAAGAGGATCTTGGCACAGATTTTCAGTTCTGTCAATGATGTGCTAAGTTATGCCAAATCATGCTCAGGAAGAACATTAGGCTTTGCCTATAAATGGGACCAAAGGATCAGCTAAAGCAGTAGGGCTTAATTAATATTATTAATAATAGCAAGAGTATGTTAAGCTCACCAATCAGCAAGCAGGTATAATATTGACCTTTCTTTCAGTGACAGCTACCATAATAATATTTACTGCCTTTAGCATTTTATTTTGCAGTAATAATAACGAAGTGATTAACACAAAGGTGTTCCACGATGCACTGATTTTCTTTATTTCTGTTGCACAAAGGAGTGGTCACATACCATAATTGAAAAGCACTAGGGGCAACCCATAAGGGAAATGGAGTAAAAATAAACACTAACCTAGCTAAGAAGAATAATGCAAACAATGGTAAATGTATTAATTACTTTTCTTTTGTGGTGATAAAACACCATGACAAAGGCAATTTGGAGAAGAAAGGGCATATTTGTGACTTACGGTCACAGGGAAAGGGGGATGATGGAGTAGAGGTACCAGGTGGCAGAAGACAGGGGTAGCAGCTGAGCACCACAGATAGGAAGCAGAGAGCACATTGTAAATGGTCAGAGACTTTTGAAACCTTCAACTTGCCTCCAGTGGCATACTTCCTCCACCAAGACTGTATCTCCTAATCCTTCTAAAAATGCCCATCATCTATAGACCAATATTCAAATGCCCAAGAATTATGGGATACTTTCCCTTCAAACCATTATAGTAAACCATGCACTATGTCACATCATCCATCTATCCATCCATCCATCCATCTATCCATCCATCCTTCATCTATCCATCCATCCATCCACAACCCATCCAACCTCTTTCCTTTTTGTCAGACTATTCTGTTTCTTTGTTTTGCTTTTGTTGTTTGATTTGGCACTCAAAAATATCTGTTTTCCTTAGGCTCAAAAGAATACATAACCACACTCAGAGCAACAATATTTTTATAAATGACCGCTATGCTCATATATATATATATATATATATATATATATGACAACTCTTTGATACTATATTCAATATTTTCCAAAGAGTATGGGTCTAGGAAAGATAGTTTGGATCAAATAAATATCCTATATTCTCATTTATTTTTCAAATTGCAAATAATAAATTTTGTGTATCAATAAATTGAGGCAAAAAGATGTCTTTGACTTCAAGGTCAATGCATTTAGGAGGCAGTATCAATCCTATGTTAGCCTTCTGTTACTATAATGAACTGGCCAAAATAATTGACTTATGAAAAGGAAAGCTTTATTTTTAGCTCATAATTTTGAAGATTCCAGTCCATTATATGTTAGTTCTATTGTTTTGGTCTGTGGCAAGGCAGCAGATTTGGGGAGGAAAGTATTCTGTAAGAAAATCCCTGTTTCATGGCCATGGAACAGAGAGAGGAGAGGTAGCTTGGGGTTCATAATTTCCTGTCAAAACATGTTCTAGAGTCCTGAGGACTCCTCATAAAACCCCAGCTGTCAAATGGCCCACTCTTTGTCAGTAGTACTACCTTGGTGTCCAAGCCTTTAATATGTGGAACTAAAGGGCCTATTCAACATTCAAACATAAGCAATAGCGTAACTCTTCACCTAGTAGAACAATCTTAAAGGCTATTTTTTTCTAAAAGCATTCTCTCAATCCGATGAAGAAGGCAAGACCACCCTGTTTTATATGGAAGAGGAAGGACACACTAACCTTGATGGAGCCAACAATATTCGGATCATCTGAGTAACAATTAAGGTTGCTTTTCTGGCCAACACACACATTCCCTGCAGTGGCTTCACTTTGGCCTGTTGGAGTATGTTTCCTTACATATAAAACAAACTGGAGCAGATAGGTCTACTTTCTGCCATTTTTGGTTCAATATAATTTCTTTGAGGGTATAGAAAAAAACCATTGACCATACTTTGTTTCACCTCTGCACATGCTGTAATTTCCCATCATTGAAATGCTTGGAATGTTGATGGATGTCTCTTCCATAGAGTTTTTGCCCCATTTTGTTGTAAATACATGTTTATGCACCTTCCTAGGTTAGCATAAGTTTGTGATTTCCTTTGGGAAGAAGAATCGTCTTTTTTGTGATCATTTTGTCATCAGAACCTGGGATGGTGTTTAGCAATCAATAAATTTTGGTTACTGAAATGTAATTGTGATTCTTGGAAGGAAATTTTGCAATAGCTCATCTGATTCTCCCCTGTGACCATGAGGAAAAAAAGCTTGTAACATGTGTGAGGGGTGTTAGAGAAGGGGACTACACACAAAAGAGGAACAGGACCTGAGGAAGAGAAATGAAAGGACAGTTGAGAATACTGGCAGAGAATGGAGATATTGATGTCAGAGGGAGCACAGGGAAGGCTTGAGGGAGTTAAGCCACATAACATGGTCCGAAAGTTCAGTTCAGCGCACAGGGGTCACCCCAAGCAGAAGACATAATCACTTTTTGAAGCAGAAAATGAAAAGTGACTGTGAATTGAGAGTTCATAGATTGGGTGAGCGTGTATCCAATATTTGTGGGTTTTTTTTCTTTTCCCTCTAACCAGGGCCATGTATTGCTGGGACTTAGGGAGAATGAAAATTTGAGTTTTGACTGCAGGGTCTCAATTCTCCAGATGTCTGGGCCAAGGAAGGCACAGCAGGTGAATTGGTCAGGATGCTGGTGACAGTTTCAAACTTGTTTGACAAGTAGAACAAGACAGAATGATAGGTTCAGGTGCCAAGTGGAGAATTGGGCCTCTGGTATTGTCTCAACTAATGTAAGCAGGGAAAGAAAACATTCTACTTAGTCCATCTCTGCAAATATCTAACCAAGGTTAAGAATCTCAATAAAACAGATATTTCTTCCGCATGCTCCTAAGGTCATTTGTTCTACTATTGGTTAGCAAGTGGGTTTTACGTGATACCTCTGATCAATGGAAAGTGAAAGTTGGCCAATGCTCCTAACAGTCTCTACCTGCTGCTTCTCTGTTGAATCTCAATTTCCTTAAGCCTAAACAAGCCAGACAAAGACGGTATCTGCATAGACCTCTATCCAAATGAAGTATTAAGTTGCAAGGCTGTAAAACAAAAACATTGAACAAATAAAAACTAAAGACGACTAGAGAACAAAGTGTTTGAGAAGTGCTGATGTGCCAATACAAACGTCTATGCCCCGAATCCACAGGCAAAAGTAATAAATAAAATTCAAAGTCAGGAGATAATGGCATTAGAACAGATGAGAGGTGATAACGTGTAGGATAGGTTTATCTCGTTCAGCATTTCTCCTAAAGTTTTCAACAGAGGTGGGTCTTTCTAAAGGTCATCCTTACGGAGCGTGTGCAGATCTGAAATTGTAGGAATTAGTAGAGAGGCCACGTTTGAGGCCAGTGTGGGGATGCACAGTGAGATACCAGCTAGAAAAAGAAAGTTTTCCCTCTCTAGATTAGTTGAAATATATGATGTCCTTTCTTAGCACATGAGTCACAAAATCAACTCTGCTTTTGAAATTTACTTTTGGCTGTGAATTGTCAATCTCCATTTCATGCAATCTTTCTTTATTCTCTAGAATTTCATACATGTATGTAATGAAATATTATCACATTCACCCCCACTTCCCCATTCATCCTCCTCCATATCACCCCGACACATCTTCCTTCCAATTCCATGTCATCTGTGTGTGTGTATGTGTATGTCTGAGAATGTCATACATGAGTACTATTGTAATATCCTTTCTACTTTTTTCTTTCCTTTCTAACGCTTTCTATGCCCACTTCACTCCTTCAAGTCCATGACCTCAACTTTTAAAACTATTTATATTCATATATGTGTGTGTGTGTATGTACATGAATAAAAACTTCTAAATCCCTTTAATGTTATTTATACATACACATACATCATGTACTCTTATGTGTGTGTGTGTGTGTTTGTAAGCATGAATACTTTGAATTAGATAATTTATTTAGAGTTCATCCCTAAAATCAACTGATTTTTCCATCTTATTTAGAGTTCATCCCTAAAATCAACTGACTTTTCCATCTCTCAACAGCCATTAATTGTTCTCATCTCTTAATCTAGGGATAAAATCTGATGAGAGTTCTTCCATCACATTGGCATATCAACTGGTAATTTTATTGGGTAGGTCTTATTTATGTGACTATAGTGTTTAAAGATGATAGGTACAGCTTCCCTGTTTTATATTAGAAGAAACTGTCTTCTAGCATCCTGATCTTTTGACTCTAAAAATCTTTCTGCCACCCTCTTCTGTGATATCCCCGATCCTTTGGTATAGGAGGTTTTTTAAATTTACTTTTGGTCAATTGCTCTCTGCATTTTTGACCAGTTATGTTTTTTTTTCATGGTTTTTGTATGCTACGAAAAGAAGTTGTCATGATGAGGGCTGAGAACTATGCTCATATATGGTTATATGATGGAGGTGAGTGTTGTGTCTTATTTGTTACTTTTAATGGTTAAGTAATAAAGAAAACTGCTTGGCCCTCTGATAGGGTAGAATTTAGATAGGCAAAGTAAACAGAACAAAATGCTGGGAGAAAGAAGCCGAGTCAGAGTCACCATGATTCTCCCACCGAACACAGACTCAGGTTAAGATCTTTCCTGGTAAGCCAGCTCGTGGTCCTACACAAAATATTAAAAATGGGTTAGATCAATATGTAAGAGCTAGCCAATAAGAGCCTAAAACTAATGCGCCAGTGTTTAAAAAAAATACAGTTTACATGTAATTATTTCAGATAAAGCTAACCATACAGAGCTGGGTAAAAACGCAGCCCACTGCTGCTCCTTTTACAACAGTTATAAGGAGTAGTATTTAGAACATAATTAAAAATTATACTAGTTTAGGAAAGTTATAGTAGTAGGCTCTCCTTTAGGGTCCATGATATCACCAGGCATAGTTGGTTGGCTATGTTTATGGTACTCGGTATGAATCCTTCCCTTCTGCGTGAGCCTTTTGTCCAATTGGATGGTTCTTGGTTCCCACCAAAATTTAAGTGTCACTATGGCATGCTTGTGGATATGGTATCATCATGGTCATTTTGTGATTTTTAGTGTTTATGTTTGGGTAGGACTTTTGGCTCCTTTTCCATCTTGACAACTTCAATAGTATTTGTATACTTTGAGAGTAATTTGTGTTCCAAGTCCATTCCAGCTCAACACCTTCAAGACCTGTATCTGAAATGTGTGCTGTTGCCAGTAGTAGCATCTTATCTTCAAGCTACGGAAGGCAACCAAAAGCAAAGAAAAGTTTATATTGTTTTAAAAGTCACTTAGACTCCCCTAACAAAAATCAACTTCATATGTAAAAACAAAAAACCCAGGATAGCCACAACAATTCTGTACAATAAAGGAACTCCTGTAGGCATCACCATCCCTAACATTAAACTCTATTACAGAACTACAGTAATAAAAAACAGCTTGGTAATGGCATAAAAAAGAGAGGTTGACCAATGGAATCAAGTCAAAGACACAGATATTAATCCATACACTGATGAACACCTGATTTTTGACAAAGAAGCTAAAATTACACAGTGAAAAAAAGCAAACATCTTTAACAAATGGTGCTGACATAACTGGATGTCAACATGTAGAAGAATGAAAATAGATCCATATCTATCCCCATGCACAAAACTCAAGTCCAAATGGATTAAAGACCTCCATGTAAATCCAACTAAATATGATAGAAGAGAAAGTGGAAAGAAGCCTTCAGTAAATGGACATAGGAGACCACTTCCTAAGTATGACCCCAGTAGCACAGACACTGAGAGTAACAATAAATAAATGGGACCGCCTGAAACTGAGAAGCTTCTGTAAAGCAAAGGACACAGTCAATAAGACAAAAAGGCAGACTAAAGAATGAAAAAAGATCTTTACCAACCCCACATCAGACAAAGGACTAATCTCCAAAATATATAAATAACTCAAGAAATTAGACACCAATATTCCAAATAAACAAATAAAAAAATGGGGTACAGAACTAAACAGAGAATTCTCAACAGAATAATCTCAAATGGCCAAAAGACACTTAAGGAAAGGTTCAACATTCTTAGTCATTAGGGAAATAACTCTGAGATACCATCTTACACGTGTAAGAATGGCTAAGATCAAAAATGCCAATGATAGCTTATGCTGAAGAGGATGAGGAATAAGGGGAGCACTCATGCATTGCTGGTGGGAGTGTAAACTTGTGCAACCACCTTGGAAATCAGTATGGCAGTTTCTTAGAAAATTGGGAATCAACCTACCTCAAGATCCAGCAATACCATTCTTGGGCATATACCCATAATCAATAATGCTACAAAGGCATTTGTTCAACTATGTTCAAAGCAGCATCATTTGTAATAGCCAGAACTTGGAAACAACCTAGATTCTCCTCAGCTGAAGAATAGATGAAGAATATGTGGCACACTTACACATTAGAATACTACTCAGCTGTAAACCATCAATATCTTGAATCTTGCATGCAAATGGATGGAACTATAAAACACCATCCTGAGTGAGGTAACCCATAACCAAAAAGATGAATATGGTGTGTACTTACTCGTAAGCAACTATAAACAAAGGACATTGAACCTATAGTTCATGATCTGAGAGAAGCTAAGTAAGTAATAAGGTGAACCCTAAGAAGAACGTATATACATCCACCTGGAAAGTCGAAATAGACAAGATCACCTGATAAAATTAGGAACATAGAGGTGGGGGAAGAGAGGGTTGAAGAGGAAGAGGAGGGGAGAAGGGGAGAGGTGAGGAGAACTTGAGGGAATGAGATAGTTGAGATGTAGGAAGGACAGAGATGAGAACAAGGAAAGAGATATCTTGATTGAGGGCGTCATTATGGGGTTAGCAAGAAACCTGGCTCTAGAGAAATTCCCAGGAATCCACAAGAATGACCCTAGCTAAGACTCTAAGCAATAGAGTAGAGCATGCCTGAACTAGCCTTGCCCTGCAATCAGACTAATGAATATGCCAAATATCACCATAAAACCTTCATCCAGCTACTGATGGAAACAGAGACAGAAACCTGTATCAGAGCACTGGAATGAGCTCACAAAGTGATGTGAGATTCCCCTCTGCATGCTGTAAATACCATTGGTTAATAAAGGAACTGTCTTGGGCCTCAGCAGGGTGAAATAGAGGTAGGCAGGGAAAACTAAACTGAATGTTGAAAGAAAAAAAGGCTGAGTTAGTGAGATGCCGTGGAGGCCCCAGAGGGGAAAGATAAGCCATCAGTTGCAACCTTGCCAACAGGCCACAATCCTTGTGATAAAATATAAAATAATGGAAATAAGTTAATTCTAGATGGAAGGAGCTAGCTAGCAATAAGCTTAAGTGTTTGGCCAAGCCTTGATTTAATTACAGTTTTTGAGTGATCATTTCGTGTCTGAACAGCCAGGAACAAATAAGTGACCTCCTACAACACCAAAATCCAGTTGAAGTGTAGGAGGAATGAGAATATGAGCAAAGAGGTCAAGACCATGTGGGTGTACCCACTGAAACAGTCTTCCTGAGCTAATGAGAGCTTGACAACTCCAACCAGACTAAGAAGGAACAAGCATAGGACCAAACTAATCCCTCTGAATGTGGTTAACAGTTGCATGGCTGGTGCAGGCTGAGGTGCCAGTAGCAGTGGCACCAGAATTTATGTTTTTCTAAACCTATTGTAGGAACTGCAGCCTTACTGATCATGGAATCCTCATGGGATCCTAGAAGGGTAGCTATATGGGCATCCGATTTCTCTGTTCCTGTTAGACTCAGCAGGCATGACTTATGCTGGTATAATCTGTTTCTGCACTAGTTCTTGCTAAAATGTGTAGTGAGGTCCTTAGTTCACAGTTTCTACTACTTTTATCAGCCTCATACTTAAAGCAGACTTCAGTCATGCCTGTTTCACCATTCTGCACTATGAATTGGCTGAGAATCTGCCATATCTTTAACATTTTTCTTAACAATGCCTTCTTCAAAGCATCTCTCTTTTCTCTTTACTATAAGCAGTCAGAAGTATCCATCCCTCTTTTCAACATATGGCTTAAAAATCTTAGAAGAATATCCAACCTTATATTTTATGTTCTGTACATTCCACAACAAACCAGAACAGGACAATTAATTCAAATTTTTCCTTGCTTTACAATAAGACTTGTCTCTTCTGTAGAGTCTACAAAATGTTCATGATTTCTGTCAGAATCTTTTCAGAACCTTCCTTAATGCCTACATTTCTACTGATATCCTAGGAAAAATTATGGATGGCTTGTAAAATAAATAAAGGGTTTTTTTGGGGGGGAGGTCTCACTCTTATCTGGGCCCTCTGGTAGTGCATAAGTATCAGTTTCTATTAGGAACCTCAAAATTCATTCAGCCACTGAGACAGTCACTAAGACACTAAGTCTTCATCACCTTTTTATTTGTTAAGGAATTACCCAGTTATCAATACTAGGATGCTCTCTAAAGATAGACCCTGTAATTACCAGTGCACACATATAGTAACTTAAGTATGGAGAGACACAGATGGCAGGAGGCTGGGTGAGAATAGAAGAGGAGGAGGAAAGAGGGGAGGGAAGGGAAGGGAAGGGAAAGAAGAGGAAAGAGAAGGGAAGGGAAGAGAAAGGAAAGGAAGTGAAGGCAAGGGAAGGGAGATGAAGGGAAGGGAAATGAAAGAAAGGGGAAAAGGAAAAAAGTGAAGAGAATGAAAAAGAAAGGAAGGGAAGGGAAGAGAAGAGAAGAAAAAGAAAGAGAAGTGGTTTCGTGTAATTATAGAATCCAAGTTCTACAATTTACTGACTTTTAACTGGATACTTGGGAAACCCTATGATGTACATGAAACATACTTCATTCATTGAAGTCAGCCAGCCAATGGTAAGCATTCCAATCTGATGTTACAAGCGAGAACCAAAAAAAAAAAAAAGGTGAAAGGAATCCTGAGAGAGTATAAACTGTCTTTCTTCCCTCTTTTTGTTAAATTTGGCTCCTGCATGAGCTGGATGAAGTCCATTCACACTGCAGAGGGCCATCTGATTTACTCACTTTACCAGTTTAGACACTGACTAGAAATACCCTTATAAACACACCTACAGACAACGGTTAGCTAGATACTGAGCATTGCATGGTCTGGGCAAGTTGGCCTACAAACTTAAGCATTTGTTCCTGCAATCTACAAATCCCTCTATTCTATCTCTTTTATCTTCAGAGCCTTTTCCTGCCAGAGCAAAGGGGTGGAACAAAGTTTCTCAAAGGAACTCACTACATTTCTTCTCCATATTATACTACCATTTCTCGGCTTGTTATCTTATTAGCTACAACATGTTCAGACTTCTCAGCTTTTGTTCAAGTGAGTGTAGATGTGTACATATAAGTACTTGGAAAAGATGAAAGGAACAGAAAAGCATGCATCTTAAGAAAGCATTTGAATATCATTCCCCATTTCAGCCTTTGTAATTTTCATGATACAATGTCTGGGAAAACACAGAAAGAGACAAGAGTGCATAATAAACCAAGAAAGTAAGATTGACAACTAATCTACTGCCAAAATCTTAGAGGAATTTCCTCTAATTACAATATTCATAGAGTGGAAAAGAGAAACACAATTGTCAGCTGACATTAGCACATAACTTGTCACTTTCAGGAGATCAAAGCTGCCAATGTGAAGGACAGAACAGAAGCAGACCTCCACATCTCCAATGCTTTGGATTGGAAATGCAGAATCCATGACAGGTAGCAGGCATGGCTCTCTGTTGAGTTACGGCTGTGCTGACCCCAAAGCATCTGTGCACCCTGCATATGTATATGTATGCACCTTTACAAAACTGCATTAAAAATGTAAAAGGTCACACATGTCTGTCCATGTGTGTGCATGTGTGTATGTGTATTTTACCCAATTTAAACTGCAACTTGTAAATACATTAAGAGATAATAATTTAGGAGAATGTTTTAGACCTAAGGGCAGTGGAGATTTGATGTGGGATTCCCCTCTGTATGCTGTGAATATTATTTGTTAATAAAGAAATGGCTTGGGCCTGTTGATAGGGTAGAATTTAGGTAGGTGGGAAAAAACTAAACAAAATGCTAGGAGAAAGAAGGGCGGGGTCAGAGAGAAGTCATAGAGCCTTCAGAGATGGACACTAGGAACTTTACCCAGTAAGCCAAAGCCACATGGCAATATACAGATTAATAAAAATGAGTTAAATTACTAAAACAGTTAGCCAATAAGAAGCTAGAGCTAATAGGCCAAGAAGCGATTTAATTAATATGGTTTCTGTGTGGTTATTTTGGGTCTAAGCTAGCCAGGCGGCCGGCAACCAACAATCGGCCTCCTCCCTACTCGAGTTTTATGGTTACATTTTTATATTTTGAGTAAAACCTCAGTAATAATTGGCAATATTGATTCAGAAAAGAAAAACTACTCACTACTTTAGATCATACACAGATAAACTTTTCAGGTCATAGTCATAGCTAACATTGAAGACAGAGAACTTGCTGACAGTGGTGCTGCTTGTATTCTAATTTCCTCCTGCATTTTACAAGCCATGCTACCTTGCATGATTAGCTTATTATAAAACTATCAATAATTTTACCTGCAATATAGAAATAAATATAGTCAGGTCACATGTGGTGACCCATCTATAATCCTAATAGAACTTAAAATAAGAATATTGTGAGTTCAAATTTGAGGCTAGCTATATAGCTAGACCTGGATCAAACATGTTTTTAGAATTAGGGGAGTTCAGTATGCTGATGTGTTTAAAGTGCTTCAGTTTGCCATATGTTTGATATTAATATCAAATCTACATGTTTGATGGAGAATTAAAAAGCAATTAAGACTTAGAAAGCAAACACATAATAAATTACAAAAGGAAACAAAAATTAGAATTGTTTTCTACTTTGTAATTTCAATAAAATATAAAACCTACAGACTCTGAATAAATAGATGAAAGATGAGATTATATGAAAATAAGTTGAGATAAGAAGGGAGGGGCTTAAGAGGCAGGTAGGAGCTAAGTAAGTTGGCATGCTAAAGATTGGGAGGAGATTAAAATTGCAATAAAAGAATAGAAATCTGCCTTAAAAGCAATAAAGGGCAACTTTAAGGCTGCAAAATTAATGATGATGAGTTTAAACTCCAGAATTGGCAGAAGAAAAGCAGAACAAAGAAGAAAATCTCAAAGACACACGGATTGGTGATAAGGATGACTGGCTGAAAGAAATATGGGTCAGATATGAGTATACTTGGCTCTTACAAAGGCCACAGTTACAAGAACAGTGATTAGCAAATATGGGTTTGGGAATGCATACTGTATGCATGCAGTAAGGCAGTGTTTTTAATAAAATGGATTATTAATGTAAGATATGTATATAACTGGCATGAATGTTCAATGTGTTTGTAAATCAGTGTGCCTGCTCACTAGATGAATATAATGTGCACTTTTAAGGAAAAACTGAAAAAAGAAAATATTTTTAAATTTGTCCACATTCTATTGCATAGAAATACTCACAGGTGGTTTTTACACATAAAGCAAAGAAAACCAGTCTATAAACCACAATAGCAGAGAACTTAGACAACAATGAGGACCCTAAGAGAGACTTACATAGATCTAATCTACATGGGAAATAGAAAAAGACAAGATCTCCTGAGTAAATTAGAAGCATGGGAACCTTGGGGGAGGGCAAAAGTGGGGGAGGGGAGAGGCAGGGAGGGGAGCAGAGAAAAATGTAGAGCTCAATAAAAATCAATAAAAAAGAAAAAAGAAATACTACTAACTGTACTATTAATTAAATAGTGTGTGCTATTTGAAACTGAACATGAATAGTAATGAGATCATGTAAACATAGTAAATATTAATGAAATTTAATAATGAATGTCTAATCCATAATTTTACTTATATATTTTCTGCTCAAAAGCAATATTTAGGGTTGTAATGTGCCTTAGTGGGAGCTTGCAAATTTATTATGTGCAAGATGCTACATTTGGTACACAAGAAACAAACCAGAAACACAAGGATCATCAGTTGGCTGCAAAGAAATCTAGGAGCAAAGCAACCAACCATTTCAAAAATTCAAATAATTTCAGAAATTTATAAAAAAAATGAAAAAAATTATATCACATCAATTCTTAATAACTCAGACATAAGCTCTGCTGTCATTTTGAAGAACATTCTTAAAGGTGTCTTTCTATATAAATGAAATCAACACAAATAGGATGATGTAGAATTGGTCATGTAAATATTGAAATGAAATGATATATAAATCCATTTAGTAAACAATCTCTTTGTGTTGTCAAGACTATATCAACAACTTTAAAATTTTAAATTATTGTGTGTGATATATATATTCCATGACAAACAATATAGATTTACTTAACCACATTTACAATATTAAATTATTATATAGGTTTAGTCCTTGATTCACTTCCTTATAGCCGAGTAATAGAACCATACTTATTTATTTGGAGGTCCTAAACTGAGTTTTCTCACATTTATAATGTCGATAAATAATACTGCACTCGGGTAAAATGGATATGTTAAATGAATAAGCTGAGAACACTTGCAAAACATAGAAAAGTGTTGAGAACATTATAAGAGCTACATAAGTACCCGGTATTTTGTTCATATTTAGATCCTACTTTATCTTTTCAACAGCAACCAAAAAATGTTACTATCTGAAGAGAATGAGTATTTATTTAATAAATTTGGGCTTTTTTGTTTCTCAACATCATGAGAAGGAAGGACTGAGAAATGTCATTTTTGAGCACAGAAACAGCTGACCTGAGCTCATGAGACTTCATGGACTCTGGACCAACAGCTAGAGAGCCTGTATGAAATTGACCTAGGCTCTCTGCATAGGCTCTCTGTTTAGCTTTTCTACTGACTGCATACGGATGACAATTGCAGAACTGGGGTCCTTACCAGTGGGACTAGCATTTATTCCTGGTGTATGAACTGACGTTTTGGAACCTATTCCCCATGCTGGGATACCTTGTACTACCTTGATGCAGGGGGAGGAGTAGTCCTGCCTCAACTTGATGTGCCATGCTTTGTTGATTCCCATGGGAGACCCATTTCTGAACAGAGGAGGAGTAAGTGGAGGAAGGGAACAGGAAGAGATGAGGGATGGAAAACTATAGTTGGTATGTAAAATAAATGAAAAAAAAAACTAGTTTAGAAAAAGAGAGAAAGATAGAACTAGAATTTAAAATTAGGCAATAAAATAATCAAAGACTTGTGAAAAACACACAGATGAGAAAAATAAAACAGTGACAATATGTATATTGAGGTGTATATTTAAAATATAAGTTAGCACTGCCATAGGAGCATGTTACCCTCTTGGTAAATACTGGGAGTGTAGTTCTGTGGTGGAGGGCTAGAATATGAGGGAAAGTATATGGGAAATGCTACACCTGGAATCCAAATGCTGAAATCTATACTGATATAGGCTCCTCTTTGAGATGCACAGAGGTAATAATTCTTGTACAGTCCGAATTTTTTCTCACTATTATTTTTTCACACTGCTATCACTCAAGTAAGGAATTAAATCTTCAACATTTTTTTCTAAATTTTCTAAAAATTGAGTGGTTTTTTTTCATATAATAAATTTATTTCATGTCTTCCCTTCTCCCAGCTCTCCCCAGATTCTCTCTGTCTCCCCACTCAACTAAATCCACAACTTTTCTTGCTCTCTACCATTACAAAATAAATAAAAAACCAGATACAAACAAGTAAACCAAAGAAGAATAAAACAAATAGAAACAAAATGACATAAAAGCACAAGGAAAATACAGACAAAGACAGACAGACAGACAAACACACACATACACACACACAGGTGTACACACAAAAATCCCACAAAATTGGAAACCATAATATAGAATGAAAGACCAGTTCATTTTCAAAAATGCACTAAAAAAAGCATTATGAGACAAAAATTCCTCAAAAAGAAAAGAAACACTTCTTGATCAAGTTTTCTCTCCTACCTGCTCATGTCCAGTCAGACAACCATTCAGTCACAAAGAAATACACAGAGGTCTATATTAATTATAAATTAATTGGCCTATTAGCCCAGGCTTCTTATTAACTCTTATAACTTATATTAGCAATAATATGTGTCTGTGTTAGCCACATGGCTTGGTACCTTTGATCAGTGAGGCAGTCTTATCTGTGTCCTCTTTGTTTGGGTGATGACTGCGGACTTGAAACTTCCCTCTTCCCAGAATTCTCATTGCTCCGCCTCTACTTCCTGATTGATCACCCCACCTATACATCCTGCCTGGCTACTGGCCAATCAGTATTTATTTTTATTTATTTATTAAAGATTTCTGTCTCTTCCCCGCCACTGCCTCCCATTTCCCTCCCCGTCCCCCAATTAAGTCCCCCCCCCCTCAGCCTGAAAAACAATGTGGGAAGTTCAAGGACCACCCATCCAGGTCGAGCAAGTTGAGCAGCCAAACTGCCTAGGCTCCCACAAAGCCAGTATGTGCAGTAGGATCAGAAACCCATTGCCATTGTTCTTGAGTTCTCAGTAGTTCTCATTGTCCGCTATGTTCAGCAAGTCCGGTTTTATCCCATGCTTTTCCAGACCCAGGCCAGCTGGCCTTGGTGAATTCCCGAAAGATCATCCCCATTGTCTCAGTGTGTGGGCGCACCCCTCGCAGTCCTGAGTTCCTTGCTCGTGCTCTCCCTCCTTCTGCTCCTGATTTGGACCTTGAGATTTCTGTCTGGTGCTCCAGTGTGAGTCTCTGTCTCTGTCTTTTTTCATCGCCTGATGAAGGTTAATATTCAGGAGGATGCCTATATGTTTTTCTTTGGGTTCTCCTTATTTAGCTTCTCTAGGATCACTAATTATAGGCTCAATGTCCTTTGTTTATGGCTAGAAACCAAATATGAGTACATCCCATGCTCCTCTTTTTGGGTCTGGTTTACCTCACTCAGGATAGTGTTTTCTATTTCCATCCATTTGTATGCAAACTTCAAGAAGTCCTTGTTTTTTACTGCTGAGTAGTACTCTAATATGTATATATTCCATACTTTCTTCATCCATTCTTCTATTGAAGGGCATCTAGGTTGTTTCCAGGTTCTGGCTATTACAAACAATGCTGCTATGAACATAGTTGAGCATATACTTTTGTTGTATGATAAGGCCTCTTTTGGCTATATTCCCAAGAGTGGTATTGCTGGGTCCAGGGGTAGGTTGATCCCGAATTTCCTGAGAAGTCGCCACACTGCTTTCCAAAGTGGTTGCACAAGTTTGCATTCCCACCAGCAATGAATGAGTGTACCCCTTTCTCCACAACCTCTCCAACAAAGGCTATCATTGGTGTTTTTGATTTTAGCCATTCTGACAGGTGTAAGATGGTATCTTAAAGTTGTCTTGATTTGCATTTCCCTGATTGCTAAGGAAGTTGAGCATGACCTTAAGTGAACAAAGAATTCTCAACAGAAGAAGTTCAATCAGTATTTATTTAAAACACAAGTTGTTGCAAGTAGAAGGCTCCTTGTTCATCATTTGAGGCCAGGCTAGCTTAGCCCCAAAATAACCACACAGAAACAGTATTAATTAAATCACTGCTTGGCCTATTAGCTCTAGTTTCTTATTGGCTAATTCTTACATCTTAGTTTAACCCATTTCTATTAATCTGTAAATTGCCATGAGGCAATGACTTACCAGGAAAGATTCAGCATGTCTGTATCTGCCGGCTCCATAGTGTTCCTCTTTAACTTTGCTTCCTTTCTCCCAGCATGCCATTTCGTTTTTCCCACCTACCTAAGCTCTGCTCTATGAACTAAGCTCAAGGCAGTTTCTTTATTTATTAACCAATGAAAGCAACACAGAAACAGAAGGAACACCTATACCAACAAGTGACAGGGTAGAGACCATTGTCCCACAACACTTCCCCTCTTTTATTTTAACAAGAAGCCTGAATTGAATCTCTTCTGTTTAGCTTCTCTACTGACTATTATCTATAAGAATGTCTAACCAACATTCTAAACAAAGGCAAACATTTACCATTTTCCTCTGGTGGTGTGCAGAGTACCTTCCAGTATGCTGAGCACTATTCAGTAGAAGTGAAGGCTCTAGATAGGAGCTAGCTATTGTTGACTTCTCCATGTTTGCTAAATTATGTTGGTGTGAACATAAAGCCCTACCTTTAGTTTGTAAACCAATAACAGCCTGGATTTGGGGGAGGGCATGAAGTTTTATGTGGTATTTTTGGCCAAAAACTCAATTAGATGTAGCTCATTTCTGGGACTGAAGGTTTCCTTTGGTAGAAAGATATATAGTTAGGGCTTTGTCTCTCCCCCGTTGCTTGGTAATTCCATTGATAAATTTTCTTTATTTCTTATTCATAAATTTTCATCTGATTGCTTATGCTTATTTTATTAAAATGGTCTTTGTTTTAAATATTTATCTTTCATATATTTTCACATATGTAAGACAGAATAAAACAAAAACAAATTGCCCTACATGATCTTACTAGCAGAAATGTGCACAGATTCTCAGTGGGAAAATAAGTTAATACAGTGACAGTAGAAAACCAAATAGGTGTGCCATATAACACAGCAATCTCACCTCCAGGTGCACATTCTTATGAAGATGAAAAAGAAATTAATATGCCAAAAAAGATAGCTGCTGCCTCAATTTATTTCAGCATTATTCATAATAGCTAAGCTAAGGATTCAAGAATGTAACAATCAGTAGATGAAAGAATAAAGGTAGTTTTTGTATATCATACAGTATTGACTGCCATAAAAAATTAAATCCTATAATTTCCAGAAAAATGAATAGGACACAATGCTATTATGTTAAGTGAACTAAGCCAGACACAAACACAAAAAATCTCCATGTTCTGCATCAGGCATAGGATCTTCACGAAGGGTGCCCTACATGACAGTTAGAGGTTGCATGGATGAATGGATGCAGGATTTAATTAGAACATAATATAGGCTATAATACAATATGGCACTAAACATGTTTAATTTGTATCTATTAGTCACTTCTAAAATAAAATATGTTTAAAACATGGCATGTGTTTAATCTATTTAAATAGATAATAAAAAAAGTTAAACATAATGACACTAGCATGTTCATGGTAAATTTTGAAATATCTAGTTTATTTTTATGTTAGCAGGGATTTTGGAAGTGAATATGAGCAAAGATTAAAGATATTTATATATGAAAATATCATATGCAGGCCATTATTTTGTATGCCAACTTAAAAAATAGCAAAACCCCAGTGTTCAAGTAACAGGGAAAAAAAGAAACATAGTCAATTTAAAGGAATTGATATACTTTAAGTAAAGTATTTTATTTGATGAGACATTGAACCTTTTGAATTCTTCTGGGTTAAGCAAAAAATACTGATAGTCTTCAGGAGTTGAGATTGTACCACATCTGAGAACATTGCTGGCATAGAAAACTTTGGGGAATTCTTACTATGAAATATAAAATAACTCAGCACAGATTCCTTAGGATTCATACCTTTGCTTATTTCTGTTTTGAATGTACATCATTTGCTTCAAACTTGGTAGCAATAACATTTTGCTCTGTGATTGCACTTTCCAGGAAACCTGAATTGTACGTTTTGTTATTCTATGTAGGCTCCTCCCTCCTTCTTAAAAGTTTTACCTTTTCTCTAACTATTGCATTTGGGAGATCTATGTTAGTTTTTTGCTCTGCTGTCACTGAAGCACCAGATGCACAGCTTCAAGAGGACCTGTTTAATCTTGGCTCTCTGTTTTAGAGGGGTTAGTACAGCATCATATTGCTTGATGCTTCTGGCCCCAGTATAGAGGGAAAGCAACATAGGGGTGACAGCAAGCGACTGAGTATGGCTGCTTAATTCATAGTAAACAGAAAGACAATGGAAAGACAAAAAGAAGACAGGGGCAGTATGCCTTCCAAGGAAACACTCTCATTGGCCTGTTTCCTCCACCCAGGCTCTAATTCTAGAATTTTAGAAACTTCCTAAAATTATCATTAGCTGGGCAACAAAATGTTGATCAGAAAAAATTGTAGGTGCTATTTCACATGTAAACCACAACTTAATTTAATAAATATTTATTTAATTAAATGATTAATTAAACAAATATATGTATATATATACAAATATTTGTTTAATATATATTCATTCTTTTGCCTTTTGCTCTTTCCTCTGGAATAGCTTATAATGCAACATGTAACCATCCAAAGGAAGTGTGTTGAATATCTCTGTCTCTCTGTAGTTTAGGCAAAAATTAGTAGTGAGAAAAATGGATATTCAGACTCTAAACTTCTATGTAAGACTACATGACATCTGTAAGGCCTGTATCCTAAACTCAAAATTTTGGTCATGAGAAATATACCTCATATTGCAAGTTTATAGCACCTCTATATTGTTCAATCTTTAAAACAAATAAACAAACAATAAAGTTGTAATTGACATCATCAACACATATCCAAGGTAAATTTTAGGAGACCTTTCTTATTTAAGCTTGCTTGGTTTTGTTTATGATACTAGTCTGGAACCTAAAAATATAATATTAAAGAAGCCAACATAGATTATAGATTCATATAAGTGAACTACTGAGTCACTGAAGATAAAGAAACCACACCAATGGAATGATGCAAAATACACATAAACCAAATTAAAAACTCTAATATACATTTGTAATTCAGATTCATAGACAATAAAAGGCCTCATTAAAAAGTAAAATGCCATCTTTATCTGTCAAATTGAAGTGAAAAATATGAAAGTGATTTTTCATGTAAGCAAATGAGAGAGAGAGACAGAGAGACAGAGAGACAGAGAGACAGAGACAGAGAGAGATGTTCAGATGACTGATGGTCCCCACACAATGAAAGATTATGCAGTCTTTGCTTCTCACAGAACATGAGATTAAGTAGTCACAGGATTCTACCCTCTGGGCATATCAATAGTAGCATTATGAATTGGATATCATTTCAGCACATTTAAGACTGAAACAAGAAATAGATCTTCTCAGCCACCATGAGTCACATGATCCTATTTGTGAGGCTCTTGAACATTAAATGGCTCTTTGAAAATAGTCTTTTTATACCTTAAGTACAGCTCAAATCAGAAACATATATATTTTGCAGCTATTTGAATCACAAAATGATTGAGTTTTTGTCAGTTTAAGAGGGATTATCTATCCTGCATATCATATCTTTGAAAGGCCGGTAGGCTTTCCCTTTCAAGGATTTGGACTGGGAGAAATACACAGTGCTGTCTGGCACAACTCAGTTCTGACCATTGTAAATTTCTACACTCTCTTTACATATTTTAGTTACATATAAATAGGGAGGACAAAAAATAGTTGTAATGTGTTAAATGTGCTCAGAATCATAAAAAAGACAGATGCATTTATATCACATGCTTGGGATTGTAAACGTGAGCTCTGATTTCCACTTCTCTTTACTTCCTTTGCCTTTTTTGCCTTATTGTACTTCCTACTAGAAGGCTTACATGGGAATGTAAACGCTGAAGAATCAAGAGAGCATGGCAGAATGGGGGTATGACTCTTTAAGCTTGACATAGAATGAAAGTCCTAATTCTTGTCCCTGTAACTCCAAAGGCCACGTGGTACCCAAGATTTAGTTCAACCTAGTTCACAGAATCATTTGGGAAAAAAAAAAGTCCCTCTTATTGAGTAGTACCAGGAAAATATGAAGAGACAGAGACACTTTCGGCTCAGACCATCTGGGTGACAAAGGATTATAGAAAAGTCAGACAGGATATAAAAACCCCAACCTGTCATTCAAATAGTCTGAAACTGAGTTAAGAATGCTAAACCTTGTCTACATAAAGGGGAACTAAGGCCGCTGGTGACACAGAATACAATTACACTTGATAACATTTTAACTAATCTGCAAATAGTTACATTCTTTGGTAAGGGAAGTGATTTATGAAATAAAAGAACTTTATAGCAAATTGAAATTAATACTATTAAAATATCTATCATCAAATTTTTAAAGTGTATATGTGTACATGTATGTTTGTGTCCTGAAGGGATGCATATGAGGGTAATATCCATGACAGCCAGAAAAGGGAGTAGGATCTCCCAGAGCTGGTGTTAGAGGAGTCATGAGCTTCCCAATGAGGAAGTAGGCTCTGGGAGTCAAACTCAGATCCTCTGCAAGAACGGTATGTACTCTCAAATGCTAAGTCATCTCTCTAGCGCCATGTATTTTTTTAAAAAATGACATCAGTTACCTTAACACATTTAGGCAGTGATAACAAAACATGATACACTAGGCAGATTGCAAGGAAAAGAAAATTTTACTGGCACATCTGAAGCTGAGGAGCCCAAGATTAGTGCACTAGCAGATCTGAGTCAGTGGCCTAGGCCATAGGTGTTATCTTCTTACTAGGTCCCTCTGTGGTACAAGGGCAAGGCAGCTCCCTAGGACTCTTTCACGAAGGCAGAAACCTCACTCAGGAAGTCTTTGCGCACATCATCTATGACCTCCCAAAGTTTCGGCTCAATCACAGTTTTGTTTATCCTAAAGCACGTAAATTTGGGGGAAGCGCTAACATCCGGCCCATAGCATAGGATTTTAGAAGGGAAGAATAAGTAAACAATAGAAGAGGAGGAGACAGAGTGAACTAAGCAATCCAGGTGTGACTCCGGTATCTGGAAGGTCTTGTCAAGGTCAAGAAGAGCTTGCTAGGAATGGGGATGCCTGTCAATAATCCCAGCACCTGAGGGGGAGTGGATAAGACCTGACAATTCTTAGTTTATGAATTATGTGGGACATATAGCCAGACCCTGACCAAAAGAACAATAAAAGCAAACACCACCACCACCCACCACAACAACAACAACAAAAATAAACGAAAAGAGAAACAAAGTTTAGAAGAATAAAGGGTGGATTCTCCTGTGTCAACATTTTTTCAGAGCTCAGAGGCATTTATTGCTCTGAAAACTACTTAAGTTTGTCTGACCCAGCACTCACCATAGTGCCATGTACGCAATTTGTCGCTGATGGATATTGGTTCCGTCCTCTGTCTTCTGACACTTGCCCTGTTTTCTGGCATTGAAAAGACCATCCACTTGTGATTAGACCCTCTCATCTTGTTTGTCAAATTGTCGTAACTACAGAGGCCAATTGCTATGGCTTCTGCCGGTCCTGACTGCTAGAGTCTTGACACTGCAATGGAATGTCAGGTTTGGCTAGACACTTTCTGAAATTTCACGTTGTTCTAAACTTTCATCTGAATAGATTCTACATCTCTACCTCACACAGTTTACTCTGGAATATCTGGAAAGAAAATAAGTCTACGAGGATGTTTCCATGTGAAGAAGATAGAAGTCTATTTTATTTGAAATTGCAGGTAGTAAGACCCAACTGTCTCAGTGGTAATTACCAAGAGGGATGCTGCTCCAGGCTGGAACCCTAATTGTATAAAACGAGCACAGACAGGCACTTTCTGCTGGAGTCTAGGAAGCTGGCAATCCGAATTTATTGGAACACAGGAGTGTGTTCAGGACACAGGAAATTAACATGCCTAGTGACAGAGACAGGGTCAGGCAATGCCATGACCTTCAGTCAGTTGGGGAACAGAATGGCTTGAGTATGCGGAACACAACATCCAAGGCAGAAAATGAAGTAAAGTTCTTCTAGAGAACTGGCTTCAACAGTTCTTTCGCCCCTCTTCTAGAGGATTCCCCGAATTCTGCTCAATGTTTTGGCTATGGGTCTGCATCTGTAGGAGCCAGAGGGGTCAAGGACAACAAAGAAAGCTCACATAATAAACTAACCTGGGCTCACAGAGACTGAACTGACAACCAGGGAACCTACATGGGATTGACTTAGGCACTCAGTATGTATTTTATAGTGTAATTTGTCCTCTTGTGGGACTACTAACAACGGGAACAGGGGCTGTCTCCAACTCTTTTACCTGTTTTTGGTACCCTACTCCTTATACTAAATCACTTTGCCCAGCCTTAATACATGGGGAAGTACTTAATCTTACTGAAACTTGATATGCCATGTTTTGTGTTACTCATGGGAGACATGCCTTTTCCTAAACAGAAAGGAGGGGGAGTGGATTGGGGGTGTGAACAGAGGGTGATTGGGGAAAAGATACTAGGAAGAGAAAAGGGAGAAAAAACTGCTGCCAGGATGTAAAATAAGCAAATAAATTTATTTTTTTAAATTTTTTATATATTTATTTTTTATTCATTTTACATTCCAACCCCAGTTCTCCCTCCCACCTCTCCTCCTACTCCAATTTCATCTCCCCCAACAACCCAATGCTCATCCACTCCTACCAAAGGGTAAAGCCTCCCATGGGTAATCAAAAAAGCCTGGCACATTTAGTTGAGGCAGGACTAGGCCCCTCCCTTCTTCATTAAGCCTGAGCATGGCATCCCACCATAGGGAATGGGCTTCACCAAGCTAGCTCACGCACTAGGGATAGACCCTGGTCCTGCTGCCAGGGGCCCCTCAGATAGACCAAGTTACACAACTGTCTCCCACATGAAGAGGGCCTAGTTCAGGAGCATGGAGGCTCCACAGCTGTCAGTTAAGAGAGTTCATGAGTTCCTAGGAACTTGGATCTGCTGTCTCTGTATTTTAAAAAATGGTGTAAACTCACTTAAAAGTTCAAGAATACAGGGTGCATGAAGGGAAGCGAGTATGTTTAGTGTTTCTAACATAATAATAGTAAAATTCACTGGAATAAAAATAAGTGAAAAAGGAATTGTTGTCAACTAAATTATTATGTGCCAATTTTATGAAAATTATATAAGTCATTTGTTCATTCAACATTATTTTCAAACACCTATTACATTGTTAAGTTCCAGGAATATCAAGATAAAAAAATTAAACAAGTCTGTGGCTTTAGATAGCATAAAGCATGAGAGGTGATAAGTAAAATGATAAACATGAAATATATTAGGCATAACTTATTATAAAGACCAATAAAGCAAGAATAAGGTCTGAAGAGTGTGGGAAACAATTTTGTACCTTTACATCAATATTCAGAAAAATTGATTAATTCAATACTAAGCCATTATAAATGTACCTAACTGCATCTCAAGCTGAAGACATGATTACATGATTATGGTGACATTTGAATTCAAGTGACTTTAAAACACATCTCTTGAGAATACATCTGTAGTATTCATAGTTAAAAGGCAATAAAACTGAAACTTATTTAATAATCTTTAATTATTATTATTATTAAATTATTAATTTAATAATCTTTAAAAGCGATGATTTTTCTGAAATTATTGTATGTTAGCTATAGGGCAATGGAAGTTTAGTAACTTCATTAATATCATCTTTCAAAAGTCAAGTGTTTGAGAACAAGTGAAAATAAATAATAATTTGCCTATAGAAATCCTTGAAATCCTTGAAATACAAATCTGAATTGGAAAAACCTTATGTGATTATATTTTCTAATGCAAAATATGCATTTCATGGCCTGAAAGCAATGTGTCTGACTATGTTCAGTTTGGATCATCATTCATCAGTTTCAACAGTGAAGTTAGGACTCTTTGACAGGTAAGGGTCAGGATTTTTTTGTGTGCAAAAAAATAAGGAAGACTAATAAAGGCAAATGTGCACCATTAAAACCATTTTAATTT
>NW_004949103.1:16032414-16068289 GCF_000317375.1 Microtus ochrogaster
CTCTTCCCTCCCCCTCCAATTCTAAAAGAGGGCAGGGTACCCTGCCCTGTGGGAAGTCCAAGTCCCTCCCTACTCCAACCAGGCTTAGGAAGGTATGCATCCAAATAGACTAGGATCCCAAAAAGCCAGAACATGCCATAGAGACAAATCCCAGTGCCAGTATCATTGGCTTCTCAGTCTGCTCCAAATGTCAGCCACATTCAGAGGGTCCAGTTTGATCCCATGCTTTTTCAGTCCCATTCCAGCTGGCTTTGGTGGGCTCCCATTAGTTCAGGCACACTGTCTCAGTGGGTGGATCAACCCCTCGTGGACTTGACTTCCTTGCTCATGTTCTCCCTCCTTTTGCTCTCCAGCTGGACCTTGGGAGCTCAGTCCAGTGCACTCATGTGGGTCTCTATCTCCATCTCTTTCCAGACAAACGCTCTATGGTGATATTAAAGCTAGTCATCAGTCTGACTACAGGACAAGGCCAGTTCAGGAACCCTCTCCTCTACTGCCCAGGGTCCTAGCTGGGGATATCCCTGCGGACATCTGAGACCCCTTCTAGGGTCAAGCCTCTTGCCAACCCCACAATTCCTCCCTTAATTAAGATAACTTCTTCCCTGCTCCCATGTTTGTCCTTCCTCCATCTCAACCATCCCATTTCCCCAAGCTCTCCCCAACCTCCCCTTCTCCCTTCTCTCTCTCCCTCTCCCCTTCCCCCACCCTACCCCTAACTCCATGCTTCCAACTTTTGCCTGGCCATCTTGTCTGCTTCCAATTTCCAGGAGGATCTATATATGTTTTTAAAACAAAATCTTTATCTTTTCCCAAACTCCCACACAGCATTACTTGCTTATGTCATTGATCTATTACATTCAGCCAAGAACTCTGATAATGTGTAATGTTATATAATATATACATTATACACACATGTATGTATATCTATATACTCATATATGCATATATAGTTCTTCAGACTGAATTTCTCAAACATTGAGATCTACCAGACCACACATATAATAAGGTATTTATGCATAAGATTTTATTTTGCTGTTGAATCACTGAAGTGCAAAAAATAATAATCCACAAGAGTGACATCAAAATACACAGAATATGCATCTTCACACCACAATGACTTCACAAGGCAAATTGTAAAACTTAGGGGATCCAAGGGTTCTAGAATGGAATGCAGAATGTGACATAACACAGTCTCTAACAGCATTCTAAACAAACATCACTAAAGGGGTAGAAAGTGTGGGGGAGGCTAATCTAAGTAACTGAAAATGAGCACAGACTGTAAGACTAAAGGCAAAAGAAACTAGACATCAGTACTGTACTCTAGTTGATGAAGCTGTGTCTCCTGGGCTTAGAGGTTAATAACTCGGATACGTCTGTATGTGTACACAGTAATTGAAAAGTTAAATGTTGGCAGATGGTAGGAGCCAGATTTCTCACTGTTGGAGAAGAGGATATAGATAAGCAAGTGGAAAAGTCTCAAATGTTCTAAATTGCAAGGAATTAGATTCACAGACATCAGCATGAATTTATGTGTAATGTAGTATAGATACAGATTATTGCACATAAAAATAACTATAGATACCTAGGCAAGCACATATTAATATGTATGATCACATATTCCCTAGGTATGTAAGTTGAGATGCCTAATAATAAGACACTCTAAGAGCAAGGAGTTTATCTAGAGACAAGACCTTGATTTCTAACACTATTCTCCATTGAATTGAACCAGGGTTCCTTGAGAAAATGTTTGATTTTAAATTAGGGACTGGAAAGCGTGCCAATGCTTAAAGACTACAGTAGCACCAGAAGTTAGTTAAACAGACACTTGGCTTCTACCCCCCCAAAAAAATAAATGAACACACAAAAGTGAAAACAGGGATTAAGATGAATAGTGATCAAGAAACAAACTGAAAAGGCTTCTAATAGAAAAAATAGAAAAGCATAAAGTGGGATAGGATATTAAAACATGAAGAATATGCATGAATCCACAGTAATCTAAGAGGATAATGAGCTCAAGGGGGCAAAGAGACAAATCTTTTTCAGAATTCCAAACAACTTTCTTAATGCTTTAGTTCGCCAGCCACATTATAACTCTCCATCTTTCAGTGCAGGCTGGACAGTTCTTTTCTTTCATAAAATGCAGACAATTTAAGAAGAAAAACGAAGAGTACGTTTAGAGTAGAGAAATCACTGATAAGCACACACTTAACTTGATGTTCAAGGTCAACAACAGCCATAACAATGATATTGATATGGGCATCTCTATGTGCTACAGTAAGAACGGTCTGCTCCTATGGTCTCCAGGTAAAACACATTGGTACAGTCTAGTCGTGAGACAAACTCAAGACAAAATGAGAGATACCCTTCAAAAGTACCTGAGTAATCCTCACTAAACTTGGTATTGCTAAACCAAGGGAAATCAGTAAAGTGTAACAATAAAGAGAAGACTTCCGAGGCATAAGTACTTGATATAACACAGTGCTTCAGATGAGATTCTGGAACCAAAAGAATCAAAGGCAAAAGTTCAGCAAATCCTAATGCAATGTTTACTTTCAGTAATAATAATTTATCAGTATTTCTTTATTACTTATAATCAGTGTGTTATACTATTTTGAGATACTAATAATACATGAATTATTTCACTATGGTCTCAAATTTCTGTCTATCTGTGATAGTTTGAAATTAAAAACTGAATTTAAAAACTATAGTTGCATATGTGCTTATTATTTCGAAAGAGGTGAAATTTAGAGCTATATCCAGATAATCTTCCGTTCTTATTTACATGAAGGAAAGATGACATGATGCCCACAGGGACTGACTTTCTTGTGGAAGTTCAATGGTACTTGTTCAATACCATGATATTTCACATTGTCAAGACTGGTGACAAGGTTTGAAACTATCTCAGACTCATAATTTTATTTTAGAGTGATTAAAATTAATCAAATTCAATCAGGAGAATATTCTCAAACAAATGGGGTCTATCAAGGTGATATTTTGCCCAGAGAATTACTAATAGTATTTTCAGTAGATATGGATAAATGAAAGCTTAGAGACCTCACTCATATGACTCGAATCATCAGATTAATTCCTATAGTTTTTAATTTGGCCTAGAGTCTTCAAGTCCAAAACTGTTAGGACTTCAGAATTAAACAGACTTTGAGAAATAACTCTATTATTCAATTTTAGAAGAAACCAGTTTCTTTAAGAAGCCATTGTATTGATTCATTTACAAGAAAATATGTAGTTATCTCATAAACCAAAATTCTGGTGGTAATACAAGGAGCCTAATCTTCCTGTATGGCCGATCAACATGAAAAGCCATGTTAAAACAGGTAATTTTCATGCATGCTATAGAAACAAGCAAGAAAATGTAGAACTGCTTGTGAGAGTTAAGTCAGTCTCCTAGGTAAGCCCACTGCTTCCTCACTGGGCCTGGGTGCTGGTAATATCTCTGAGTCCTCCACCCAAATTGCTGCATAGTTAGAATTATTTCAAAAGCCTCAAAGAAATAGTGATGCTGAAGCCCCTCCCAGAACAACTGACTCCCAGTATTCCCAGGAGGCAGGATTCCTATCATACCACATTTGTACTTGTTTGTTTATTTATTTATTTATTTATTTATTTAAGATTTCTGCCTCCTCCCCGCCACCGCCTCCCATTTCCCTCCCCCTCCCCCGATCAAGTCCCCCTCCCTCATCAGCTCGAAGAGCAATCAAGGTTCCCTGACCTGTGGGAAGTCCAAGGACCACCCACCTCCATCCAGGTCTAGTAAGGTGAGCATCCAAACTGCCTAGGCTCCCACAAAGCCAGTACGTGCAGTAGGATCAAAAACCCATTGCCATTCTTGAGTTCTCAGTAGTCGTCATTGTCCGCTATGTTCAGCAAGTCCTGTTTTCAGACTCAGGCCAGCTGGCCTTAGTGGGTTCCCGATAGAACATCCCCACTGTCTCAGTGTGTGGGTGCACCCCTCATGGTCCTGTACTTGTATTTAGCTCCACAGACTCATGTAAGATGCATGACGCTGCAGACAAAGTCACCAATTCCATATTCCCTCTGCTCCATTAGCATTGTGAAAGCCTGTTTTGCTTTAAAACTTCTTCTAAAGAAACATAGGAATATAACATGTAGAATGACAATACAAACTTTATACTTTGACAGACAGGTACCACTGGTATAGCAATGTCCACAATGTAAGCTGATGAATTTTCATGTTCAATTCAAAGAAACATATCTTTATTTATACATATTTCCAAATCTTCTTATGTAAAAAATGGAATCATATTTCTGTCAAAAATCTGAAGTCATAGCACAACTCCCTGCAACACTTCCTAAGTATGCTTTGAGGCTTGCCATCACTGGGGAATATAAAAGCGATGCTAAAGGAGTAGAGTCTTGATTAGTCCATGATTATTTCTGGTTTCAAAGTGTATCATTCCTATAGATCTAAATGGCCAATTCTTGATGCAGCCCCTTCCCTACAATGACCAGGTCTAGAAATGAGGTTTTTGAGGTGACAGAAGACATTGCACATGACTCATTCATAGACTTGCACATATACGTTAACTATCTGTCTTCCTTCCTGCATCACTTAAGACATGGAAATATCAGCTCTTCACTTCTGCAAAGTGAGAACAAGGATGAGAACATGGTCCAGACAAGTTTTATATTGGTCTCACCATTAATTGTTTCTTGTTAAATTTGAGAAAAGATATAATAAGCATCATATTTGAAAATAATTAAAATTTAAATTTAACAAAAGGCTATATAGTGACAGTTTTAAAAATAAAATGTTTTTCACAAAAATATTATTGTAAAAAAATATCTATGCATACAAAGGCATAGAAGAGGGATCTAAGATTTTTTTTTTAAGTTAAAAACATTAAAAGTCTAAAGCCTGGTAGTTTCATAGTATGGATTTGGCAACAGTCCAGTGTTGTTAAGTCCAAGCGTTTCTTCATTTCCCTAAGTGTTGTGATGCATTTCATTTTCTGCTTATGCTGGTGTTGTTTGACACTCAACAAACAGCTGTATTTTCGCCATCTAAATATTGGTGGAACTCAGCCACCATCCATATTTACAAGTATGTTTGCTTCCACCTTTCACATCTTTCTTTCAAGTCTTTGGCTAAGGAGACATACACACCTCGCTGTATTTATACATCTGGCTTCATCAGATACATCTGCCAGGCTGTAGTGCAGATGTCGAATGTAAATACATCTGTCCAAATCAAGTGTATGTATCCTTTCCCCACAACCATTTTAAGTCTAAAATTGTTCTACCTTATTGCTTTCAGTATAGTCTCACAGCCTCATTTTTTTCCCTATGAATAGCAATCTGGAAGAGGAACTTTTTTCCTTTTCCAAAGCTTATGGTTGTGACTTTCATTCCCAAGTTCTAAACTTCTCTGAATTTAATAATGGTGTTATTTCTAGAATGGAAGAAAATCAAACAATGAAAAGCAGAGAAAATGAGGTGATGTGGAATAAACCTCTGTATGTTGTGAATACCATTGGTTAATAAAGAAACTGTCTTGGGCCTGCACAGGGAATAGAGGTAGGCAGGGAAAACTAAACTGAATGCTGGGAGGTAGGAGGCAGAGTCAGAAAGAAGCCATGGAGCTGCCAGGCAGCCAGCAAACAAACTAACAGCTTCCTTACAACAATTGGCACCCACATGGTGCCAATCCTGAGAAAGCTTAAAAAGGAATCCTAGACACAAAAGAACAGAGATAAGCAGGTATGGTAATGGCATTTTCTTGTCTGGGCTCTGTTTGCTAGAAGCAAACAGAGGCATGGCTCCTTTAAGAGGGGTTTTCCTGATTCAGTCATAGCAGAAAAAAAGTCACGCTGTTTTGAAAATTGCAGCTTCCTGGGCTGCAATAAAAATGCAAAAAAAAAACCCGTCAATATGTTAAGAAACAATGGAAGATATATGCATGAAACATTTGGGGAACCTAAGAGGAGCTCATGGTTGCATCCAGTGATACTGAAAAGGAAAGCTGATGACCTACAGATGAGATGTGGATTTAGAGAATAAACATTGACAGGCTTTTACAGCAAGAAAATGAAGAAAGTAAGAATATCTAGATAGTAAAGGTGGGTGGCTTTGAGAAATTGAACAGTTAAGTGTTTCTGCTGCAATATGAGGAGGGCAGGCTTTAAAACTGTAGAAGTGCACTGAAGATGGTCCTTTGTGATCACAGAATTTAGAAGCATTCTTTAGATGACAAAAAGCCACTGAAATGATACAAGGTTTAAGGTGATTTTCCAGTATTCTAACATTAGTTAGTCAGAAAGAAAGTAAGTGGCCTTTACTTTGTAATAAAATACAGGAAGCTGGCAGACATAGACAGGATAGAATGGTGAAGCTGAAGTCAGCCTTTGAGTCACAGAAGGCTGGGGAAAATTCAACAGGATTTTCTTAGTAAGTTGTCCACTTTCAGAGTTTTAAGGTGTGAATGAGATAAAGAGGGAGTCATATGAGTCAACAACATAGAGATGCTTCTCAAACTATGAAGGTGTAGAATAATGACCAATGTCAGCCTGTGGCAGGAAGTGGGATAACACAAAGTGAAACTTTGGGGGAACTTATCCCTCGAGGAAAGCAAATGAGATGAACCTGGGTATCAACTTCCTGTGAGGAAATCTCACCACAGTCAATTGTGAGGTTGTTCAAAGTATGCTGAGGCCTCACTTCTGTCCTATCAAATCTGAATTGACACCCTTCAAGAAGGCTCTGGCCATGTATAATCTTGGAAAGCTCCACATTGATTCAGACTCATGCTTCCAGATAAACTGTGAAGTAGAAACAGAGAGTTTGAAATAGCGTAGGGACAGATGTCAGTGAGATAACCTCTAAACTGAAGACCAGAGGCTCATTATATTGACAACTTGACCACCCTGTTACTTCTACTAGATTGACTTAGTGGAAGGAAAAGAAGTGAAGGGGGCTTGAATTCAAATGCTGTCCAATGACAAGCTACCACAGTCTCAGCTCTGCTCTAAGGAATAAGTTAATATCATCATATGTTCTGTGGGATATGGAAACTGCTTAACTGGGTCCTCTTCCTCCTGAAAGTCTCACAAGACCAGAGTCAAGGTATGCAGTAGATGATTTTATGTCTTCTGAACAGGAAGCCTTAATTTCTAAGCTCACTCAGGTTCTCTTTTTTTTTTTTTGTTGTTGTTTGTTTGTTTTTCGAAACAGGATTTCTCTGTGGCTTTGGAGCCTGTCCTGGAACTAGCTCTGTAGACCAGGCTGGTCTCGAACTCATAGAGATCCGCCTGCCTCTGCCTCCCGAGTGCTGGGATTCAAGGCGTGCGCCACCACCGCCCCGCGAACATTCACTCAGGTTCTCAAAAGCTATTTTCTAGAGGTCACAACTTATCTGTTGGATCCTTGATGGAAACAACCTTTAACCCTCACAGTCCCATCTGCAACAGTACCACTTAGTTCATCTAGCCAATAAGATTCTGAGGAGTAAGACCACTAGCAAGATTGACCACTGCATTATAATGAAAAAAAAAAATGATGCTTTCTCTCATCTGCATAGTCTTAGCTGAAGCAAGGAACAGATCTTGCCCACAAGCAAGTAGAGAATATTGTTCGAGGACATGGTCCAGAAGATAGAAATGTCAGGAGTCTTATAATACTCTCCTATAAAGTCACACATTTTCCATGCTGAACTTCAAGTTAATATAGAGGTAGAGAGAAAGACAAAGACAAGGAAAAGAGAAAAGTAGACAAAACTATTAATGTGCCTTTAAGAAGCCAGTGTTATTCTGTCTTCTGCTGCTATAACAGAACAGGGGGACTCATTTTAAGGAAAGAGTTGCTTTCCCAACAGTTCTGGAATCTGGGAAGTCTAAGAACATTCAGCCAATAACTGACAAGGTCCCTCATGTTGTATCATAATATGTGTAGAAAGTAGAGGGCAAATGACCTGAAGAGAAGATAGGGGTTAAACTGTTACTGCAATTGTCCTATACCCAAGATTATACTATTAATTAGCTTATACGGGGAGGGCCTTTATGACCCAATGAACCCTGAAAGGTCTCACCTCTTTAAGTATTTACAATGGTGATTAAATTTTGACATACATTTTAGAGAGAAATATGTGGGCTACTGCAAAGTACCTAAGGTTCTGGCATGGCATCACTCTCTTCCTTGAAGTTCTCCATGATTCTGGGACTAAATGAGGCTACAAGGTAAAGACCAACAATCTGTAAAACAGCAACATGTGGGAAAACATAAGGCATGACAAAAATGAGTTCCATGCTTCTTTTTCAGATAAGTTTCTTCGTTTTCATTGCCAAACCTTTTGTCATGGTTTGTTTTGTTTATTTGTTTATCTTTAACTGCTGTCCTTTCTTAATGAAAAGGAACAATCTAGTAAGTCATTTTAGGTCTCCCTAAAGTAAGTTTCCTCTAGTCTTTCTCTTCTTTCTCCATCCTTACTTCTCTCAATATTATCCTCTCATACCACCTCCTTCTCCCTCTTTAAACCCCCCCTCACACACCACACACACACATGCACACACACGCATTCACACACCCTCACACACCACACACACACATGCACACACACGCATTCACACACACATTCACACACCACACACACACATGCACACACACGCATTCACACACACATTCACACACCACACACACATGCACACACACACATGCACACACCACAACTCTTCATAGTCTTTCTTTTCTAAAACAATATACTCTGGAATCAATAAATCTGAAACACCTATCTGCCCAACCACTTCCTAACTAGGTTTTAGTTTAAACTTTTGGGAGTGGAAATAAAACTTTTGTGAGTGAAAATAAGTTTGTTTTGCAAATGTACTAAGGTTACCTGAGACCTATGCTGGGCACAGTACCTAGCGCATACAAAGCATGCTTTGTTTGATATTTGTGGTTAAGATAAATAGTGACAAAAATGATGATATGTGGACACAGTCATATATTTATAACTTCACTGTGTGGATTTGTGGGCTAGCTGCAACTATGCTGCCTATTTCACCAAGAAAGGCAGCACATCAAATAGCTGGCACATGGTGTCCTAACCCTTACTTTCACCCAAATAAAGGGAAATCATAGGACAAATGACGACTGACAAAATCAATAACTCACGGTGTGAGGTACTTAGGTGTTGCCCAATGAGAAGAGTAAATAAGGTTGAGAGTAGATTCAGCCAATTCACGTTAGCTTTTGATTCTTGTTTATGTTTCCAGGGAACATCAATCGATAGATTAGCCAGGGACACTTACTGATCATTCATGGAAGGGATTTCTAAGGACAGCACCCTATCTTTGGAGTGTGTCTCTCACCATCTGGGGGCACACTCATTCCAAATTCATACAAATGATACAGAATGTTCACAGGACCTATGTCACCCCATCCAAAAGAGTGTTAAGAAGGCAATTTCGCTTTGGAGGCATGAACAAGACAGATTATTGGGTGACCAGAGGAGTGAGAGAAACCAGAAGGGACTCATGTAGAAAAACCAAATGAGCCATGAAAATGTTTTTGAAAGCTTTAATGGAGTGAAACAAAGCCTGTGGTACAATTATAAGTTTAAAAAAGCACAAAATTGAAAACTGTATACGCAGCAAATATTCTGAGACATTTATAGTCTAACTCATCTTTAGATTACTGTCAGGCCATCCATTCAAATGCACACCCATCATTAGAAAAAAAAAGTACCGTGATTGTAGTGGTTTATGATATTTGGATGGTACAACCAAAGATAATTGCTTTCTTTATTTGTTTTTATCATCTCCTATTATCTCAACATTTCACAATATAGATAAATAAGTTCTACAACTGACAAAAAAAAGGGAAAGAATAAAGATTCTTTTCTTTATTATACCACCTGACTCACCTAACTGACCTCTGCTTGCTCATTTCATTTTTACTTTATCTGAGAAGACATTCCGCTCCAGAAACAGAAGCTCAAAGCCCTTTCTGTTATTCCCCTGGCTCTCATGTTCACCCCCGCCACTTGTCCTATCCAGTGTAATTAATTTTCGGTTGCTATACTAGACGGCAAACTCTGAAAACAGAGACCATGTGTGACCTCATTATTGTGGTGGACCTAATCCACTGTTTAGATTACCTGACACAAAGTAAGAATGGACAGAAGAGAAAACCGAACTTACAAGAAAATTATAAGTATAAAAGAGAGTTCAATTTCATTTTAATGATGAGAAAAAAAATGGAGTGCAATGTGATTAAGTGAATGAATCCAAAATGTGCCTAAAAAAGAGCATGGTGAAACCTGTCAGGGCAGGAATAATCTGCTAAGGACAGTGACAACCTGCTAAGGGGAAAAGAGCAAACATGGACACTCTGCAGCCACCTTGTGCTCTTTGACGTTCAGTAATATGAATTTCCCTGATACAAGGGGTAAAAGAGACATTTTCCAGAAGAACAGGAACAAGAATTGGCCTGAGGAAAAGTAACAGGGAGGAGGGGTTTTCTCCTCCCTACTAGAGAATGTTTTAAGTGCTGGTTCAAGCCTGCTCCCTCGCTCTAAGAGGAAGCACACGTTCATTCCTCTTTTCTCTGGAGTCCTGAAAGTGCTGTGTCATCCTGCTGCAGCCCTTGTGGCAGGAAGCCTGGCCACAGCTCCCTCTCCACTCTCTCCAGGAGAGCTAGGGTGGGAGGACCAAAAGGGAGTCTATGCTAGGGGACACTCCACTCACACCTACCCCTGCCCTCTCACATGACCACACCGGACTACCCTTCTATGGAGGGGTGGTGGGTCTGTTTAGAAGAACTATATTCACAAGTAAATATGTAATTTTGACTAATTCTCTATCAAGTAAATAAGGCCAAAAAGAATAAAGTCTTTCCTAAGGACAGAACTCCAAGTCAGTTATGTCGGTTCCGTCTTTGAAAGGTCTCTCATGGAGAATGTTTTCCTCGGTGAGTTAGAGGCGCATCAGCAGTCTGCATGTTTATCATGGGGAAGGTCATTATGTAAAAGACTGTAGGAAACTGACCTTTGGGGTCTTCGGTCTGCTTCTGCTGTTGTGAGAGTTATTAGAAATCCAATGTACCCCTTCGGGAAGACTTGAATTACAAAGACGTTGCATAAGCGGCCTCTCATCTTCAAAATGTTAGAGGCGTTTTCCACTGGCCAAAAAATATGTGCTTCTCAACAAAAGGTCTTGAATAGTCAGGGTAACAGCAGAAAGAAGAACCAAAAAAAAAAAAAAAAAAAAAAGAAAGAAAAGTCTGTGTATCTAAGAAGCTGGGTAATTCAGGAACATCAGATAATTAGAGGTTCTACAGCACACTATAGTCTTCGGCTTCAATGTGGAAAGTGACATTTAATCCCAGGAGTCCACTTGCCTGTGATCATATGAGAATATTAATTCTTAATTCTGACTAGAGCCTAAAATATGTTTGTGACTTTAAAAACATTTTTCAAAGCTTAGAAATAATACATTGTAGGCACTGGTGATTTTTATTATGCTTTTGTGGGTAAAGTGACATTATAGAATTTAGCCTTTATTTTTAGCTTTATCCCTATGCCGAAATTGCTGCCTTGCATTAAATTAAAAGAAAATATTTTCTGGTGATTAAAAGGCAAGGTGATTGTCAATGTAGGTGTCATCAGTATTTCTGTGTTGAAAGCAATTTACACTTACGCTAGATGACATTAGTGGAATATAATTCACCAAACAAGTAAGAAGAAACTCACGAAGCTAAAGGTAATTGGAAGCATTGGGTTTACAAATGAACAACAATCAAAAGAACTACAGAGTATTAGGTAGGCTAAGACATTGCAATCACTTCACAACAGTGCCCTAAGCAGTTTTCCTTACTGTTAAAAATGTTCTCTCCAGGAAAATGGAGTGAATTTCCTGCGAGTCAGGAAGTAATCATCTCAAAAGTCTCAGGAAGTTGCTGAAACAAGTAAGGTTTACTGGGGCCATCTTCAAAGCCATGTAAGCAGTAAATAATTGATAGGGAATAAAAAGTGAAGTGAGCTGCTTTGGAAGATTCCTGGACCTGTCCTACTGTTTATGAGTTGTGCAGAGAATTACAAGAATGTGTATTTAGTGAGCCCTCACCTGTGCAAGGTGGCAATGGCAATGCAGTTATCTTTGAGTTCTCATGTTCATGGCAGTAACCTATCATCCATATACCCTAAGTAACCACAGTGAACTTATTGATTTGGCAAAAGAAATTTGGTGCAAAAATTGCTTTGATCTTTAACTGGGGTAAGAAGGTATTTGTTCCAGGCCAAGTAAAGTCTCATAAAACAGGCTGGAAATACCTAGAAAACTGGATAGAAAATAATTTCTCATATATTCTATCACCACTGGGTAAAGATTTGAAGCCTTAGTCTTTTAAATTACAAACATAGAATGGATGTCTTTCATTAGTGCATTCAAAATTGTTTTTCATTGATATTTTATGCTTTTCTTTATATAAGTTCTTTCTTTTATTTTTCCCTGATTGATTTTTATTTATGTGTATGTATATTTGTATTTGTATGTGTGTATATGTGTATGTGCACATGTGTGTGGATATCCAGGGAGGCCAGAAGAGGAGTCCAGATCCCTTGGAGCTGGAGATACAAGCAGATGTGAACTGCTTGAGATGGATGATGGTCTCTTACCCTCCTGGGTTCTCTGGAGGAATAGCAAGCTTAAGAGCTGGGTCATCTCTCCACCCCTGACAAGTCTTGACTTAATTAGTTAAAGAGACCAGAGCACTTTGTTTTTCTGAGTTGTATAGTAAATGGGATTGTTTTCTAATATTTTAGGTTTTTCATTGTTAGTGTAGAGAGTACAATTGATTTCTGTGTGTTGAATATGTGCCCTTAAAAGACTAACAGAATTTTTAGTTGAGCTTTATCAGTTTTGATTTCTTGTAGAGTTTCTCATTCAGACAATCCCAAAAAGCCTTAGACAAGTGTCTCTCTTGGTGGCAAGTTTGTATGTACTAGGTAAGTTACTGCTGTTTGGATGACCAAAATGAGTTCCTTGTGCTTATTTTTCTTTGAAACTACTAGGGGGTCAACTCCACTTTGGGTTTAAAAGTGAAGAGGGACAAATTCTTTCTCTCTACTTCTTTAAGCTTGGGGTTCAGTATGAACTAGAGGATGCCAGACCACAGTGAAATGCCAACATCCTTAGCTGACACTGGTGTTGCAGTCTTAACCCAAATTGGAGCACCGGACAGAAATCTCAAGGTCCAAATCAGGAGCAGAAGGAGGGGGAGCACGAGCAAGGAACTCAGGACCGCGAGGGGTACACCCACACACTGAGACAATGGGGATGTTCTTTCGGGAATTCACCAAGGCCAGCTGGCCTGAGTCTGAAAAAGCATGGGATAAAACCGGACTTGCTGAACATAGCAGACAATGAGGACTACTGAGAACTCAAGAACAATGGCAATGGGTTTTTGATCCTACTGCACGTGCTGGCTTTGGGGGGGCCTGGGCGGTTTGGATGGTCAACTTACTAAACCTGGATGGAGGTGGGTGGTCCTTGGACTTCCCACAGGTCAGGGAACCCTGATGGCTCTTCAAGCTGATGAGGGAGAGGGACTTAATCGGGGGAGGGGGAGGGAAATGGGAGGCGGTGGCGGGGAGGAGGCAGAAATCCTCAATAAATAAATAAATTAAAAAAAAAAAACCTCTTCCAGAAAAAGACAGGTTAAACCATACCTGTGTCATTCATATTTTCTGTCCCAACATCTTGCTTGCTCTCACTTTTGCTGGCAAGTTAATTTCTTCACTGGCTTCAGAGCCTACATTTTTTGGGATTCTGGTGTATATTTAAGACCCAGCTGAGACATCCAGTCTCATGGGGTGAAAATCTATTGGATTCTTAGACTTTCCGTTCATAGACAGCCATTGTTAGACGAGCTGGACCACAGCCTGTAAACCATCTGTCTATCAGTTTTCTTCCTCTAGAGAACCCTAACACATGAACATGAAAGCCTGTTTTTCTAAGTTTTATAATGATTTATTTTTCTATTTATTTATGATTTATCTCTGAGTGTGTCTGTGCACATGTGCCTGGTGAGGCCAGAAGAGGGGAGAAAATCAAATCCTCTGGAGCTGGAGTTAAAAACAGAGTGAGCTTTCTTGTCATAGGCACCGAGATCCAACTTCTTCCCTCCCCAAGAGCAACAAGCGTTCTTAGCCACTGAGTCATTTCTACAATACTCTCAAAGTTGCTTTAAATGTTTATATTTACTCTTCGACAAGTTTGTACATTATGCAAAGTATTTTATCATTTCCACCCCTGACTCCCTCTTCCAACCGTGGGTAGGTTATTAGGTAATCCCCATTTTCTGCATTTCATTCCTACTTTATTCACAAGTTCCTCAGGTTGAGTTTGTCTGGAAGTGCTGCTTTCATTTTATCTTTTGGTTAGTTTACTCGTCAAGAAATATATTTTTTAGGTTTTTTTTTCCAGAGAGGGTTTCTCTGTAGCTTTAGAACCTGTCCTGAAACTAGCACTTATAGACCAGGATAGCCTCAAACTCACAGAGATCTGCCTGTCTCTACCCCCTGAGAGCTGGGATTAAAGGCCACAACCACCCGGTTCCTATAAGATTTTTTTTAATATTTTAAATATGCATTTAATTAATCAGGACCTTAATTCCTAATTGCTATTTTTTAAATTACAACACTGTTTAGCCAATGACTTAGGCATATTTCTAGCTAACTCTTACATCTTGAATTAACCCATTTCTATTAATCTGTGTGTCACCACAAGGCTGTGGCTTACCGGGTAATGTTCTGGCTGGCATCTTTCTCCTTCATGGCATCTCTTTGACTCTGCCTTCTTTTTCTCTATATCTCTGTTTGGTAGGCTTCATGTTTAAATTTATGTATTACATTACTTTTTGGTTCTTTAAAACGAAAAAGAAAAAAAAATATAATGAACCTGGCACACCACAATTATACATTACAACTAAATAACATGTATCTTCTGATTAACAATTTCTTACCTAATTTTATGAAGTATCAATTTTAGAAGATTTATTACCCATTCATATTTCTAGTCTAAATTTTCCCATTAATTAGTTCATGAAAGAGTGCATCACATTTTTTTACGTAAGAGTTCATGTCTGTAGCATTCCCAGGTTCCTAAAAACTGTGTAAAACTTTCAGTTTCTGCAGTCTTATCTCAAGGACTTTGTAATACTGACTTACGCAAGTGTCTCAATACATTTTAAGCAAATAAAAATCTGAACCAATCTGAGTTTTTCCCTTTCAGAAATCAACATTTTGCATTTCATCGGATTCATATTTTCTTTTAAAAATTTTCTTTCACCCTTGTGGTATGATTGAGCATCCTTTTGGTATATACCCAAAAGAGGTATTGCTGAGTCTTGAGGTAGGTTTTTTTTTCTAATTTTCTGAGAAATCGCCATATGGATATTCAAAGCAGCTGTACCAGTTTACACTCCCACCAACAATGGATTAGTGTTTTCCTTACCCCACATCCTTTCCAGGATAAGCTGTCATCAGTGTTTTTAATCTTGGCCATTCTCACAAGGTGTAAATTGAAATCTCAGAGTTATTTTGATTTGCGTTTCTCTGGTGGCTAAAAATGTTTTGCATTTCCTTAAGTGTCTTTCAGCCATAGCAGCATTATTTGTCATAGCTAGAACCTGGAAATAACCTAAATGCCCCTCGGCTGAAGAATGGATAAGGAAAATATGGTACATTTACACAGTAGAGTACTCCACAACAGAAAAAATAATGACAACTTGAAATTTGCAGGCAAATGAATGGTACTAGAAAACACCAACCTGAGTGAGGTAACCCAGACACAGAAAGACAAATATGGTATGTGCTCACTCATATATTTCAGAGGATATATATATCCTCTGAAGTTTTTAAGAGAAAAGCACTGATTTTTGATTTTGTTCATTTTTTAAGACTTTTATCTCTGTCCATAAACATTTTTTCAGCAATGTCTTCTCTGCATTTCTGCCTTGTAATAAAATTATCAAAACTGAGTCTATTTGGAGTTTCTCTCTTTCATAAGTGCTTCTGTTTCTTTCAGCTGATCTTTTTTCTTTTTCAATCATTTGAATCTATACCTTCTTTTGGAACAATAGCAATTTTTAACTTTGATTTTATAATACTATTACATAATTTTTAGTTATCTTTTATGAGAGCTATACTGGTATTTTTCACCTGCTTTTATTTTGGAATCTCAAATTTTTGTATAATTCAGGAGTTGAAATCTTTCATATCATTTTTTATATGTTAAAGATGCTGAGCCAGCAGTTTTCTCAAGAATCATGAGTATCAGGAGGTGTGGTAAGTACACTCGGTCCAAGCATCTTTTATTTTGGTGTATTGACAAGAACTTTTCAGCCCAGGAATAGGTGTTTACTTTAAGCCACCAGCTTTCAACCTCTGGGTCTCTATCCCTTCGGCGGTCATGTATCAGATATCCTGAGTATCAGATATTTACATGGCAGTTCATAGCAGTAACAAATTTAAAGCTATGAAATAGCAATGAAATGATCTTTTGATTAGCATTATGACATGAGGAACTGTATTAAAGGGTCTAAACATTATGGAGGTTGAGAACCACTGCAATGCAAGAGAAAGTCAGACAATCCTGCAACATAACATCTCATGACATAATCATGTAGTCAAATTATCATTCCTGAGGCATGACCTTTCAAGGGCAGGGTGTTCAGATGTCGTTGCCAACTTTTGTTTTGTTTTGTATTGTTTTTTTCACCCACTTCACCACAATGACAATCAGTTTTTCCCAATGTCAGTATATGCATTTGGAGAGTTAACAATTAGCTGCCAGAGGCTTTCCACATAAACCGTTATTTCTCGGAATGTCTCTGAGGGTGTTTCTAAAAAGGATTTACATTTGCCTTGATGGGCTCACTCAAGCAGATGATCTCCGTTATGTAGGTGGGTAATCTCCAATTCCATGAAGAAATAAACAGAAAAAAATCAGGAGGAATTTGTCTTACTTTCCAGCCTCACTACTTCAGACAGAACTTAGATGTTTTTCTTCTTAGATGTAAGATATGGACTCATCAGAGTCTCAAGGGCTGGGACTTAGACTGAATTAGTACCTACGTGTCAAACTTGTAGAGCAGACTGTGATTTATCCCAGCCCCAGAAATTATTTGAATTGATTCTTCATTGAATAAATACTCCCTGCAGTGATTGCCTTTATTTGCTAATTGGTGATTTCTCTGTGCACTAAAAGTTTAGCTCTTTTCCCTCTCTGTTTTGTTCTTATTGAGCTATATATTTTTCTCCACTCCCCTCCATTCATCTCCCCTCCCCTTCTACCCTCTCCCATGGTCCTCATGTTCCCAGTTTACTCAGGAGATCTTGTCTTTTTTCTACTTACCGTGTAGATTAGATCCATGTATGGTTCCATTAGGGTTCTCTTTGTTGTCTGGGTTCTCTGGAATTGTGAATTGTAGGCTAGTTTTTCTTTGCTTTATGTCTAAAAGCCACTCATGATTGAGTATATATCATATTTGTCTTTCTGTGTCTGGGTTACCTCACTCAATAGGATGCTTTCTAGATCCATCCATTTGCCCACAAATTTCAAGATATCATTATTTTTTTCTGCTGTGTAGTACTCAATTGTGTACATGTACCACATTTTCCTTATCCATTCTTCAGTTGAGGGGCATTTAAGTTGTTTCCAAGTTCTGAGAAATAATGACAAATAATGCTGCTATGAGCATATTTGAGAACATGTCCTTGTGGTATGATTGAGCATCCATATACCCAAAAGAGGTATTGCTGGATTTTGAGGTAGGTTGTTTCCTAATTTTCTGAGAAACATGAATATTGCCATATGAATATCCAAAGTGGCTGTACCAATTTTCATGACCTCAACATAAAACTAACTACACTGGGTGGTGGTGGCACATGCCTTTAATCCCAGCACTTGGGAGGCAGAGGCAGGCAGATCTCTGTGAGTTCAAGACCAGCCTGGTCTAAAAGAACTAGTTCCAGGAGACAGTCTTCAAAGCTACAGAGAAACCCTGTCTCGAAAAAACAACAAAAAAAAAAACCTAACTGCACTGAACCTTATAGAAGAGAAAGTGGGAAGTACACTTGAACACATTGACACAGGAAACCACTTCCTAAATATAACCCCAGTAGCACAGACATGGAGAGAAACAATTAATAAGACCTCCTGAAACTGAGAAGCTTCTGTAAAGCAAAGGACATGATCATCAAGACAAAAGAGCAGACTACAGAATGGGAAAAGATCTTCACTAATTCCACATTGGACAGAGGGATAATTTCCAAAATATACACAGATCTCAAGAAGTCGTTCATCAATAAACAAAAAAACAAATAATCTAAGAAAAGGAATGAGATACAGACCTAAACAGAGAACTCTCAACAGATGAATTTAAAGTAACTGAAAGACACTTAAGGAAATCTTCAACATCCTTAATCATCAGAGAAATGCAAATAAAAACAACTCTAGATTCCCTATTACACCTGTAAGACTGGCCAAGATTAACAACACTGATGACAACTTATGCTGGAGAGGATGTGGGAAAAGGGAATACCCCTCCAGTGTCGGTGGCAGAGCATTAAATGTTTTAAAAGTTCTTTTAGACTCTTATAAGTCATGCTGTACTGCATAAGAAGCCTGTGATTCACTTCTCACAATAATCCACCCAGCCAGGAAGGCAACATTAACTTAAGCTTTCTAATGTCTGGCAGGGTGCTTCTCTGTTCTCAAAATCTTTCTCCAGTTTTGCTGTATTTTACAATATTTGCCAATGCTTATTTGCTGTTTATGTATTGGCAGGGTGGACATAGGCTACTTCTATTATAGTAGGCACCTATGTTTTATTGCTGTTTGTTAGTTTATAGTGGTTGTTTTCCTCCCGGCTTTATGGAAGAAGAATTGATGTAATATCCTTACACTGTACTTAAAAGTGTTAAGGGCATTAAAAACACAATAATAAAAGGTAAGAATTAAGGTGGACACATAAATAATTAGTAGGTTACACCATCAAACTTGAATATATAAAACTATGGGGAAGCTACCACAGTCACATATAAAAAGCATAGAACATTGTTCTATAGAGTAGTGCAAAGACAGTTTTGAAAGATGGGTTTAGAGAATAGCATTGAGAATATACAATGCAGAGTTTTACTCTATATAATGGGCAATCAAGAGCTATTGAATAAAGGCCTACATTAACAAAAACTAGAAATTCAATTCATCTCTAGAGAGAGTAATCTAGATTTGTTACAACAGGTCGAAGGTTGTAGTGTATACAATAAATTCTTTTAAAGGATGTGATACTAGTTTCTATATTCATTTTCTGTATTTACATTGTAAGTCATGTACGGATAGAGAAACTCAAAATAATTTCAGCAGCACAGGATTGCAAATATACCTCAGAGCATGGAAGACTTTGGACTTTCTCTTAGTGTCTGACGAAGATAAAAATCAAGATGTTAACTGGGGCTAAGGGCCCACTTGTTCCTTCAGCTTCTATTTAAGTTGACGCAATAGTCTAGCAGAATTTATGTTCTGTTTATCTGATAACAGCTGTTCTTCAGAGCCATAAGATACACTGTCTTCAGGAAAAAACTGAAATCCCTTTTAAGAGTTTTTATGAAGCTAGCACCATACAGGAAAACCATCTCTTTAGATTAAGTTCAATTTACTTGGAGCCTTTATTACACCTGCAGTATTTGGCTATCTTTGGATTGCAGTAGAATCCAATTAAGTCAAAGACTGACTGAGTCTCTTTACCTTTGCCAAATAATTTCATTTTTCCATGGTGTAATTCTATGGGTGCAGATCATAGGGCCTCTTGGAATTCTGCTTGCCATCAACCAGGGTGATCAAACAAGGCATGTAGAACATCTTTCACAGATATGTACCCTAACATTGTGCTTGAGTGTAAGTTGGTGTGGAAATTTAACCCAGGAATTAAATACACACCTGTACATGCTAAACAGAAGCATGTAACAGCTAACACATTCATCAGCGGTCAGCCTTCAGCTACTTTTCTAAATAAAATGACATATAACACTTCTTGGAAGAGGCATTTCTTAAAAGGATGAAAAAGATGGACAGAGTTAACAAATAAAGAACAGGAATATAAATCAGGGAATCAGTGGATAAATATTTTTATTTTTACAATATATTTGCCTTAAATAATGACTCATTATAGATTTCTGCTTTAACTTTTATTTTTAAACTATTGTATTACAACATCTATTATCAGTATAGCCTTTGGGGGACATTCTTTTAAATTTTGCACTTGAAGAAATTTCTCCTACATCAATGAAACTATAGCTTCATACCTCTGATAAGAAAGCTACCCAGGAAATTTACATGCATGGCTGAAGTATAAGAAGAAAGCAACCATTAAACTAACTGGCTAGGGTAGGATTGTGGGAAATGTTTCTTTGCTATTGAGGAAGAACAGAAGATACTTTCGTTATCTGGAGAATCTCAGATAAAGCAATGGTTTGGAATTGAAGCAGGACCAGGTCAGACATCCTCTAAAAAGATTGTCCTGTAACAGAGTCTAGTCTGGTTCTCAAAGGGTTGCCATTCTCTGTTAAAGGGGATAAATTAGAAAATGAATGTAGTGATTATATGACCTACATCACTACAGTTCTGCTACTACATGTTTCATACACTGAAAAGTATTTTAATTTTGAGGTCCACCAGGCTCAACTGTGAAGTCTTTTTGGAGAGCGTGAAGGATGATATTTTTGACTGTCTAAATGGTAGACCTTTTGCTAATTTTTTTCTAAGTGGCAATCACATTTACATTTGAAGCATTTCCATAGCTATAGGTAGCTTATTTCACTTGAGAAAATGTTTTTGATAAGATACAATGTTCTGATACATGATGCCAGGATTGAGTGGGAGCCTATAGCGTTTATTACATTTATATGCAGTGATGTTAGGTTAGGAGTAAGGCAAATGAATTCTCACCATACAAAATTGAACAGCCCAGCTTTATAATTGCTTCAGGACAGCCGATTGCCTATTTTGTCTCTGTTCAAAGTACCCAAAGGAAATCTTGCTAGGGCTGCTGAAAATATCAGAGTCTGCAGATGGAGATCATAACTATATGCTATTGGCTGTATATTTAATATACAACTAGCAGGAACGATTCAAGGGAGGGAGCCAGGATTACAATTGGATGCTTGATTGGAAGGGCTGATATTAACCAAGAGGCCAATCTATAAAAGGCTCTTTTACATAGTAAAGGAGCAGCATATTAAAAAAAGTATTTACTGCCTTGAAAGATTTTAAATATGCAGAAAATAAATGCTGATGGAATCATAGAGCCATTTTATATGTCAGTGTTATTTAGTATCTCGGATGCCAACCCCCATTCTTACATACCCATCATTTAGCTTCTTTCTTTAGTTTAAATTATAAAACTTTGCCCATCCCAGATTGTTTTATCCTTTGTAGATGGAAACCAAAGGCTCCAATTTACTTTATTTATTGGGGTTTTTCTTTTTCAATTAAAAAAGGCTTCAGTTTTTAGTGTTTCTTATCATGCAGAGTGACCATCAGTTAACTCTCACGATTGGTTCTTGGAATTAGGGACAGAGTTGTTAATTTTAGGGTTGATGGGGAACAAAAGATGGTTCAGAAGATCAATGAGCATCCTGAGTCGCTAGAAGATCTAGCTGAACTAATCTGTTGGGAGAGTGTTCTGACTTCTCTGGCCTTGTGTGTGTAAGAAGGTCCAACCCTTTCCCTTCTCCCCCTGCATGACACTTCTCAAAGACTTAATTCCAAAGCAAAGGAGATGGGACATGCATGTCAGGAGCACTCAGATGTGCTATCTTATACCTGATCCAATGGATACCTTCAAAATGTCTAGGAGAACAAGTGCTGGAAGAATGTAGAGAAGAGGAAATACTCTACACTGCTACTGGGACTCCGGACTGCTGACTGGGACAGAGATTGTGACAGCCTTGACAGAAAGCACTCCAGAGAATCCTAATGAAATTAGAAGCATAAAGAAGGAAATCAGCTCCTTGGAATGTTCATCTGCACTGCAAAAGCCTGAGTGACTTGTGAGATAATGGGCAAGGAAACAGTGGTACTTATAAGCATTAAGATGACATTAGGCAAGGGAGGCAAAGGCCAGTTCATTCCTGTTGAGTTCTGAGATCAATCTGATTAACAAATTGAATTCCAAGGCCACTGGGACTACTAGGTGAGATCTTATCTCTATAAATTCTAAAATTAGGCTCAAGAAGATCATGACATTTATCACAGTACGGGTGATTCTGGAGAACATCATGCTAGATGAATATGAAACAAGATAAAGAGCAATATTGTACAGTTGTACAATCTCATCTCTCATCTATAATGGTCTGACCTGTCACTTTAAGAGACAAGCCCCACTCACTCCCCCACATAGAACCTCTTAGGCAGAGAAATCTTTCTTCAGCTTTCTTCCTTTCCCTCTCTCTCCTGAAGAGGCAGCTTCTGTTTCTGCCTCTCTCCTTCTCCCCACTTTTCCCCTCCCCCTCCCTCTCTGTTCTTCTCCTTCTCCCCTTCTTCCCTTTCCCTATGCCCTCCATATCCCATAAATAAATACCCAATTACTATGCATGACATGGTGTGCCTATCTGTCTGGGACTGGTTACTCTGCTGATGTTTCTTACCCACCATGCAGCTCCCTGCCTGGGACCTGAGCCTGCTACAGCCACTCGGGGAACAGTGCCACCATTTTTACTTAAACTATAACATCGGTGCCATGACCAGAATCTAAAATAAAAATCAGATACAGAGAAAGAGAAGAAAACAAGGTTCCCAGAGTAAGTTTGGAGAATCAGATAGAAGGGATGACCAAGTCTAGAGATGTACTGCACAGCACACAGATTGTTGGTAAGACTGCACCAACCTGCTATATGAGTAGATTTCAGCTAAAGACAAAATAAGGCATTTTTTTCTATGAGATTGTGAGTGTGCAAATTTACTTCACTACACACATTTTTACTATTGTCTATTATCCCATAGCATCACATTGTATACATTAAATATTATCCATCAGGGTTGGGAAGAGGACTCAGGAAATTGCTTGTTGCACAGGTTGAACACCTAAGTTTTAACTCCTAGCTGCCATACAACAGCCAGGTATAGTGCTGAGTGTCTGTAATTCCAGTGCAGAGGATATGAAAACAGGCATATCTCTGGTGCTCACTCATCAGTCAGAAAGAGAGTTGAATGGATGAGCTTCAGGAAACACTGTCCTGAAAACCAAGATGGAGAGTGGCTAAGGAACACCCTTGACATCTGCTCTTCACACAGCTGCACATACATGTAGGCACACCTATCCATGCACACCGACAAGAACATATACATACATCAAAGTATACAGAAAACTTACCACATAACTTATTTATAACAAACAAACAAAACACAAAACCAAAGAAGAGAGATGCTTGTTTCCATATAGGACCTCATTTTAGAAGCTCCAAAATTGCCTTCCAGGATACATTATACTTAAAATCCCACTACACACCACACAGTCTTTTATTACATAACAGAATTTGGAAAACAAGGTTTAAAACATAAATCTTCCTAAGAGAGTTTACATTTTAATTAAATTTTTATTAAAGCAAAAATTGCTAGTCGCTGAGCTTTGCCTGGGAGACTCCACATCAAGAGGAAAGTTCTGCTGTAAGCTGGTGATGCCATATTGAGAGATGTGAGGGATGGAGAAAAAAGAGCCACATTGACCTCTCTCCCTTTCTACCTTTGCTCATATTACTAAGAAAGAAGCTAAAATGTAAATATTAACTACAAATAAAATGATTCAGTTTGATGGAATCTTAAAATAACAGAAAAGTATGTGAAGTAAAATAAAATTCAATTATTTTTCTTATAAGCGAACTTATATTTGTTGAGATCCCACCTCAGAGGCCATTGTTAAGAAAGCTTTGAATACTTTTCTGGAACGCTCTCAGAATATATACATAGATCTTATCTCCAGTAAAGTAGCCAGTGTACCATGGTGGCAAAAACTGATTGTCAGTCTTACCCAATCAAATATCACTAGGAACAAAACCTCTGAGCAAGCCTTAGAGGAAGTATCGAGGTTGAATTACTGTCGTGGGATGACCCACCCTAACTCTGGGAAGTACCATGCTATTTGCTGGAGCCCTGAGATGAATGGAAAAGGGAAAGGGAGTTGACCACTCAGGGGCATTGCTCCCTGCTTCCTGCTGTAGATACAATTTGGTCAAGTTTTAGCCACTATGCCTTCCTTGCTCATAATGGACTGTTCAGTCAACTATGAACCCAAATAAAACCCCTTTATGTAAAGTTAATTTTGTCTGGTATTTTGACATAGTTACAAAAAATTAACTAATATGCATATATCACATGACTGCTATGAATATGTATGTGTACAGTTCTCAGTTATACTAATGGGAGCAGAGAGTGTCTCACTTCTTTTGTGGCTATACATCAAACCTTTCTCTGTCTGCACATACATGATGTCCTTCATTCCTTTCATGGCTGACTTCTCAATCTTGACACCTCGAACATTTTGGACAGATATATTCACATGTAATCTAGATTGCTTAGCAGCATCCTTGCCTTATAGTCACACAAGCTGTGAACTTCACTGTGACAACCCAAATATTCCCAGATATTACCAAATGTCCCCTGGAGTACAGAGTACCTCTTGGTTAAAAAACAGTTATAAAGAGATCCTGTTATAAAAATATGTACTCCCTTTTAATTCATATTTAGTTGTTATTAATTTTAAAAAATCACAAGCTGTTCACACAGAATTTTTATTTTTCTATTATTATTTTATTACTGTAAAAAATACCAATCCAAATTCCCACTCCCTCCCTCATCCCACTCCCTCCACACATCCTCCCCCGACCCTTTCAATCCAAAGAGAGGGCAATTCACCAGCCCTGTGGAAAGTCCAAGGCCCTCCCTACTACACCTAGGTTGAGAAAGGTATACAACCAAAGAGAATAGGATCCCAAAAAAACAATACATGCAATAGAGACAAACCCCAAAGCCACTATCATTGGTCACTCAGTCTGTCTCAACTGTCAGCCATATTCAGAGGGACTGGTTTGATTCCATGCTCATTCATTCTCAGTCCAGTTGGAGTTGAGGAACTCCTATTAGCTCAGGCAAGTTGTCTCAGTGGGTGAACCCCTCATGGTCTTGACTTCCTTGCTCATACTCTCACTCCCTCAACTCTTCAACTGGACCTTGGGAGCTCAGTTCAGTGCTCCAATGTGGGTCTCTGCCTTTGTTTTCATCTGTTTTAGACAAACATTCTATAGTGATATTTAAGATAATCATCAGTCTGACTACAGGGTAAAGCCAGTTCAGGCACCCTCTCCTCTATTGCTTAGGTCTTAACTGGGGTCAATATAAATCCAACCACACTAAACTTGATAGAGGAGAAAGTGAGAAGCAGCCTTCAATGCATGGGCACAGGAGACCACTTTCTAAATATAACCCCAGTAGCACAGATAATAAAAGCAACTGAGAAGCTTCTGTAAAGCAAAGGACACAATCAGTAAGACAAAAAGGCAGCCTACTGAATGAGAAAAGATCTTCACCAACCCCACATCAGACAAAGGACTGATCTCCAAAATATATGAAGAACTCAAGAAATTAGACATTAAAATTATAAATAACCCAATTAAAAAGTGGTGTACTGAACTAAACAGAGAATTCTCAACAGAAGGATTTCAAATGCCCAAAAGATACTTAAGAATATGTTCAACTTCCTTAGCTATCAGGAAAATACAACACTGAGATAGTGTCTTCCACCTGTCAGAATGGCTAAGATAAAAAACACTAATGATAGCTTATGCTGGAGAAGATGTGGAGTAAGGGGAACACTCATCCATTGCTGGTTGGAATGTAAACTTGTGCAACCACTTTGAAATCAGTGTGGTGGTTTCTCAGAAAATTGGAAATCAACCTACCTCAGGATCCAGCAATACAACTCTTGGGAATATACCCAGAAGATTGTATATACTCAATCATACTACAAAAACATTTGTTCAACTATGTTTATAGCAGCATTACTTGTAATAGCCAGAACATGGAAACAAGCCACATGCCCCTTAACTGAAGAATAGATAAAGAAAGTGTGGCACATCTACAGATTAGACAACTACACAGCAGTAAAAAACAATGACATCTTTAATTTTGCATGTAAATGGATGGAATTAGAAAACACTATCCTGAGTGAAGTAACCCAGACCCAAAAAAATGAAAATGGTATGTACTCACACATACGTGGATACTAGTCATAAACAAAGGACATTGAGCCTATAGTTCATGATCCTAGAGAGGTTAAGTAATAAGATGAACCCAAAGAAAATCATATATAGACCCACCTAGAAATTGGAAACAGAAAAGATTGCCTGACAAAATTTAGGAGCATGGGGGTAGGTGGGTAGAAAAAAGAGGAGAAGGGAAAGAGGAGGGAGAAGGGGAAGGAGGGTTGGGGAGAACTTAAGGGAATGGGATAGTCGAGATGGAGGAGGGACAGAGATACCTTGATTGAGGGAGCCATTATGGGGTTAGCAAGAAACCTGGCTCTAGAAAAATTTCCAGAAATCCATAAGGACACTGAGCATTTTAAATCCACATCTTTGAGTAAGCGAGAAGCCTATTAATAAGATAATTTCTAGGTTAGTTCCTGTGTAAAAGGGTTATACATTTTATTTGAACAGGTATTGGCACATTGTTCTTTCATATGTAATTTTCACTTCGTTTTAACTTTACTCTGTTAGAATTCACTTCTGATCTTGGGTGGGAGGAGACAAGAAGATTCTCAGCCAAGTGTTCAGGTCACATATTCAAAACTGAAGAGATGATAGCAGCGCAACCATCAATTGCTTTGACTGAAGCTTTCAAGGAAGAGAAGGTAGGACATCAAAAACTATTTCAAAAAAAACCCAAAAAACAAAAAACAAAAAAAAAAACTATTTCAAGGCAGAAGGAAAAGGAGAAAAGGAAAAACAATGAAAAAGTGGGAGGTGGTGAGAGCACAAGCATCCATTACACGGCCTCTGTGCTCAGGGGCTGGGATGTGCACTTTACATGTGTTTGCTCCAATGTGGTAGGAATTAACACTGTAGCCTCTGCAGGCATTGGCTGCGGTCTCTGGGCAGAAAACCAAAGCAGGTGAGCAGGCTTATTTAAAACCTCATCTCTGCCAACATCAGTGCAGGTGCCGCTTTCTCTGAGCAGAGTAAGCACCACCTCTTCAGCAGCCCGTAGCCAATCTCTGTTTCATGACTAGTGTATGTCAACCAAATAGCCCATTCTATCAGCCCCACACAGAGTTCTAAGATAGATGCCTAAAATACATTTCAAGCCAGAAGTCCCAAACTATGGACTACAAGGTTGTACTGAGCCATAAATATGGCTTATTTGGCTGTTAGTCTTATGAAAATATTGAGCCAATATTAAAACCTCAAGAAAATTTTATACAATTTCTTTAAATCTCTTTTTCACTGTTTTTTTTATTATAATACAAGGGCTCAGATGGGTGTCAATGAAACTTTCTATGCAATACCAACTTACTTTGAACCCTCCTGTCTCAGCCTCCAAGGAAACGAGATTACAGGCATAAAAGGCACAGTGCCTAAGTATTAAATCTTGAGTTCTAGTTTCTAATTTTAATAAAGGAAGGTGGATGGGGAAATGAATCTGTGGTCAAGAGTACTTGTTGTTCTTGCAGAGGAGCTGGTCTTAGTTCCTAGCACCCATTGGTAGCTGACAACCACCTAGTCGACCATTTGTAACCTAGTTCCAAGGTATCTGCCACTCTCTTCTGGACTCCATTGGCATAGACACACACACATATTACACATATTTTCATGCAAAGATACGCACAAAATACATATAAGTGCATCTGTATGAAGAAGAAGATCACCAACATTGGGCCTGCATTCCCTCACCCAGCAGCACTTGACATGCGCTTAGTGGAGCAGATGCCCCTTAGGATAGGCATGCACTATCCATTTTATCTTATTCCTTTCTTTGCCCTGGATGATACGCTTGCATTGACTTTGAGGACAAAGTGAACATCCTGAAATCACGGAGGATGAAAAGGAATCACCTGTCTGGCTTTCTGGAAAACAAAGAAGACAAGCCTAATTTAGTAGTTCCTACTACACCTTAGAATCACTTACCTTTTTTTTTTAAGGATAAATCTTTAGTTCTTACATCTTCATCTTTATTGATTCCAGAGAGGTCATAGATCTAAGTATGTTTTAAATGCTTCCAGGGAACATGAATACAGAAGGTTGGTACCCATGTCTACTTCCCTGCTCATACCATCTATTACTTGAGGATTTCGGCTTTGAATTCCTTGTCCAAGGCCAACAACTTTTACCACCACACTTATAAAACCCATAGCCTAAGTCTTCTTCATCTAAGGAAAGTGAATATTCAAAACTAGGCTTACTGCTTGGCGTAATACTCTCAAAAAAAGCTTTGTAAGTTACAGATTCATCTGAGGTCTACAACTCATTATCTCTGAAAAAAATCTTCCTAAATTTTAACCAATTAACGCAATCCATCCATTCTGTCTTTACCATCATACCTATTTCTGTTTGCTGTGTCTATTGCTCTTTCTCATCAGTTTGCACATGAATGAGTTGGACTTAGAGACCTCAACTGACTCGGTGAAGATTCTTATCTTCTGATAAGAGGCCAGCTTGGAATTATCTCTTACATTTTTTTTTTGTTGTTGTTGTTGTTGCAGAAGTTTTACTCTCTCTTCCCCACAGCAATTTGTACTTCAGCACCATTCCCTGTCTTGCTTTTGGAAGTGTTCAACTGGAGACAAAGCCTTTTATTTCACAATGAGAAAGAGCTTGAGGGAAATTGCCCCTTGAGGGGGCAAAGTAATGAAACAAAGCTATGCTGATGTGTGACTAATTTCATGTCACTGTGTTGGGATCAAATATTATATCGCTACCTTTGTGTAGTTATAGGAGTTTCAAATGCTTAATGAAAGATTTTTGCAGAACAGAGAAAAATAGAAGACATTTTAAGTCATCAGAGACTTACCACTCTTGAAAAGCACTCAATATTTTGATATAGGTTTTTTTTTTTCCACACTTCTTTTTCTTACCCACTTATCTCAAAATCAAAATCATATGCTAGGTTCAATTTTCTCTAAAAAATCATTGTATAATATTACATACTGTTTTACCCACTCATTGAAAACGCTTAGAAATATTTCAAATGGCCGCAAACGATTTGTGTCAATTGCTTCAATTCATGTAAGCAGCACTGCTCACGATGCTAGAGATGGATTAAGAAAGATGGGAGGACATTTCTACAAATGGACAAGGGAATGCAAGTGTCAATATCCACAGAGCTGGGGGCTTTCCCAAGAACCACAGCTGTGACTACTCTTTGCTTGTGGCTGACTATTTGATTTGGATTTGAAGTGAGTCTTTGGAGAGCCTGTCTTAGGCAAGTCTTTCAAGAGAGGAAAATGAACTCAGATTAGAAGGAAAAGGGGCAGCAGGGGGAAAGAGTCAACAAGAGAATTTATGAAGTTGGGAAAGCAAACAAATAGAGAGAAGTCAACTTCTTTTTACAATAGACAACTGTGGATCCAGAGGAGAATATGTAATGTGCTATAACTTGCTCTGTAATGAATTAGAGATTTTTTCTTTTTTTTTTGTTTTTTTAATTTATTTATTTATTAAGAATTTCTGCCTCCTCCCCGCCACCGCCTCCCATTTTCCTCCCCTTCCCCCGATCAAGTCCCTCTCCCTCATCAGCTTGAAGAGCAATCAGGGTTCCCTGACCTGTGGGAAGTCCAAGGAACCCCCACCTCCATCCAGGTCTAGTAAGGTGAGCATCCAAACTGCCTAGCCCCCCCCCCCCAAAGCCAGCACATGCAGTAGGATCAAAAACCCATTGCCATTGTTCTCGAGTTCTCAGTAGTCCTCATTGTCCGCTATGTAAGTCCGGTTTTATCCCAGGCTTTTTCAGACCCAGGCCAGCTGGTCTTGGTGAATTCCCGAAAGAACATCCCCATTGTCTCAGTGTGTGGGTGCACCCCTCGCGGTCCTGAGTTCCTTGCTCGTGCTCCCCCTCCTTCTGCTCCTGATTTGGACCTTGAGATTTCTGTCCAGTGCTCCAATGTGGGTCTCTGTCTCCTTTCATCGCCTGATGAAGGTTAATATTCAGGAGGATGCCTATATGTTTGTCTTTGGATTCACCTTCTAATTTAGCTTCTCTAGGATTGCGAATTATAAGCTCACTGTCCTTTATTTATGGCTAGAAACCAAATTAGAGATTTTAAACTCCAACATTTAAGCATTATTCACTTGATAGATACACTGTGCCGAACATAAAGCATCAGGATGTAATGATGGACAAGGCAGACAAACATTTCACTTTCTGATGTTTGGGAACTTAGAAATTTATACTCCCGTTTTCTCGTGTATAAAATGGAGGCATCTTCACAGTCCTATTTATCAATAAAATATTATATTTTCATTTTGTCCACCTATTTCAGAAATACTTAATAAATGCTGTTGGATACACTCTGCTACTAGTTGCTGCTTCCATGCCACATTACTATCAAGTATTCAAACCAATGAGTGTAGATAATAGAAATATGATTTACAGTAAAGTGCAATGGCTTGCTGGTCTGAAATATGTCCAGGGCAATTGGGGTCACACAGAGGAAGACTCTGTAACTCCAAAGGGGAAAGGGAAGTTTCAGAAAGCGTGACAGGAAATAAAACAGTGAGGGGTCACAACACATGAGCGAAAGCTTTGTAGTCAGAGAATCTGAAAGTGGTTTATGGGGTACAGCAACACGGACTTGCGAGATAGCATGGTGGACTCAGGGTAGAACTGGATTATCCATGATATTTACTCATTTATTCATTCCACAGGCATTTGTTGTGTATCATGCATGGGAGTCAACAGAAATACAGACACTAAATTTCAAGATCTTAGAACCTGTTGATAGACACACTTAATCAACAAATAATCACTTGTGAGTATGTAGGTACAAAGTCACAGATTATGAAAAAATTTCTTAAAATGATCTGTGTGATATTCCTATCACTACGGTAAATGTCTGAGGTAATCAGCTTATGAGAGTGTTTTTAATTGTCTCATAGTTTCAGGGGTTTTGGTCTGTGATGAGGTGATCATATTGCTTTGGGCAAGGGAGCACATCATTGCAAAATCACATGATTTTTTTGACTAGGAAACAAGAGAGAGAAAGAAGAGTAGGGTCCCACAGTCTCATCAAGAGTGGAATCCTAATGACCTAAGGATCTAGGTTCTTCCTAATGTCTCCACCATCTCCCAGGAGGACTACAGGCTAGAAACCAAGATTGTAGCCCATAGACCTTTAGGGGACATTTAAATCAAACTATAGATCCACTCCAGTTGTTTCACAGAGGAATACAGCATTGAACCTACATATAAATTATCCACAAAAGATTAGGAATAGATGGTTGTTGAGATTTCTCATGTCATATCACAGAGGCGAGTTTAAAAATCCCACAGTGAGGTTGAGTTAGAAGCCTGTCTTGAGAAAAAAGCAAGCTTTTGGACCATTCTATACCAAGACCAAAATTTACCCAGAGCTTTCACATTGAACGTTCCTAATTTACAGAATGTCCTGTGCTATCTTTCATGAACCTAGACCCATAGTTTATCTTTTACTGTCTCCACTCCAATGTAGATCTCTGTAATATTCTAACAGTCATTTTTGTTCTTAGGACTGTTCTTTCCTATTCTCATGGTTATCAAAAGACTCATCACACACGTTGACACATGATGATTGCTCTTAGAGGTAAATATACACCAGTGTAGGCTGACAACACTACCCTTGGACTCAGGACATAATTGATTGGTTTATAAGACTTCATGGTTTTTTTTTCAGTAATTTTATTCTCTGATCATTTTTCTTTATTCACAATTTCAAAGAATATATGGTAACCACATCATTAGTGATAAAGAATAAAGACAGCATCTTATTTATTGCTACCAATCATTTTTGGGCAGAAGACAAGTATAGGATTTCTGGGAGTATTTATTGTATGAATTATACCTGTAATAATTAATAGCACTGAGAAATCATACCTAGTTTTCACTCGACATTGCACATTGGTAGGCTAGTCTGAAAGAGTAAGACCATCTCTAATACCATCACATAATGGAAAAAAAGTACCAGGTGATTATTGAACCTGCAGAAAGCAAGAGCTTCTTTCTTCTGTGTTCTTTATACGGAATGTCACCAAAAGGTCCATCCCAGATTTGTGGTAGATCTTATGATTTCAACAGATCTGGATTAAAGTTGGGTCTTCCTACTTCAAATTATGTAATTAATAAAAGTCTCACCAGAGTACCTTACTTGGGTTTTAGCTACTTCCAGATTCAGTCACATTTACAACCAAGAATAACCATCACAACATATACCCATTTATAAACAAGAAGTTTCTCAAAGATGCAATACAAGTGGTTAATAATAATAACCTGGAAAACTAGAAAAACGTTAGTTTTTTAATATCTTTGCCTCTACACTATGTAAAATGCTAGGCATAATAGCATAATCCCATAATCCCAAACCTAGTAGGGCAGAAATAGACAGATTCTTGGAGGTCATTGACCCATCAATTGATAAGCTCTATATTCAATGAGAGGCCCTTCCTCAAAAAGTAAGGTGAGGATGATCCGAGAAGATAGAAAATATTGACTTCTTATACATGCATACCTGTTTGTTAGCACTAGCATGTACATGTGTATACATGCACACACATTTGCATTTTACATGATGTAGGGCATTTGAATTCAGGTCCTCATACATGCAGGGCAAGCACCTTGTTGTGTAATTCATGTTGCCAGCCACCAGGACATATTATGTTATTTATTTTGCATACTTACAGTCATTTACCATTTATAATGTACAGGACATGTTTGTCATATATCTTATAGGTAATTGGTGTCTACTAAATTCATGAATAGAAGATGCTGAGATTCATCTAATGGAAGACATACTACCTTTCCTTTTAACAACACTGGCTGATGTAGCAGCTGTTTAATTAGGTACTGTGAACTCTCCATGATTTTCTGAGTTCGCAACTACCATGAATGTTATTTCTTAAAGTGAATTTCTTTGAAAAAGCAAAGTTATTAGACAAATTCTAGCATCCACCTCTAGCAAGGTGCCATGGGGCATATAAACCTCTAAGACACTGGGCCAGGGGATGAGCATTACGGATAAAAAAATGAGTGACTAAGAATTAACCAACAAATTGATTTTTGAAAGTCGAGTTTCCTAGCCTTTGCTTTCTGTAAAACTGAAGATGGTCTAATCAAGCTGCTAGCCAAGTGTTGGGAAGTAACATATGATGTGAGGTTATGTTATCAAGCAGGGCATGTGTTGCCAAAGAAGATCAAAGATTAAGTGACAATGGTCTACCAATCCCATCTATTCATTATGCATGACTTCTCAGTGTTCACAACTACAAAAACCAAAACCAGAAGGAGAAATTGGACAGGGTCTGTGAAACTCTAGGAATAAGTAGTATTCATCTGCAGGTATGTGAGCCAAGGAAAGGAAAAAAAGATTTATGATTTATATCTCATTAAAAGATGAAGAGCTAAAAAAATTACTTCTATGCTTGACAATTATTAATAAAATTTGAAACATAATATGTTGTTTTGATCAATGGTATACCTATGCCAATTACAATAACTCATCATGGACAATATTAACACTTAACAGTCTTATAGTTTCAGGAAACATTTAAAAAATTAAATCTCAATTCAAGTATTGGGTTTATTGTAGAGATGTGTGGCGAGGCAATCAATAAAATCCTTCCAAGCATAAAACACAGGATCTTAGGATAAAAAATTTTGCATGAAATAGAATAAATGTACAAGTTTGAGCAGTGAAATTAATGCCTTTATATTTAAAGCCATTCCTCGATTTTCAATGAGTGCTGGCGAATACTTAATCACTGTGATTGTTAGAAGATATTGGAAACATTTAAATAACAATCTAAGAGTTTTATTTTTAAACGTCAATATTTGCACTATGCAAGGAATGATATCTCTGGAAGTTCATAGATCTATGATGAACACTTTCAACTGCCTGCTGAAATGTACAGTTCTCAGTAAACACTCACTAAATTCTTATAGGGGTGCTCCAAGAAAACCTTCAAGGCTATCCTAGAAGCTGCACTTATTAATGGTCATATTTTACTATTCTTAGTATTCCTAAGTATTATATATGCATACAAGCTTGTTCTTTCTGAGTTCCTTTCCGTGCCTGTTCAATAACCAGTAATAGTCACAATCCCAAAATTTACCCCATTTAAAGCTCCCAAATAATCTCTTCCTATCACCAGATCTAATAAAAGTAACTGATAAGCAGTTAACAGAGAAACATGGGATTTGCTGTGAGATGTGTCTCATAGTAATGCAAATATTTCACCTGTAACTTCTCATCAACAGGACTTTCTGAGCATGAGCTGAACAAGAATAGCAACAAGCACATGTTAAAGTGAATGGGGTGAGAGAAATCCTGAAGGCCTCAGTCCTACACAAAAAACTATAAGCAACCAAGAAATGCTGAGAGTGACAGAAGTGAGCACCAACTGTTTATCCAATACCACGTGTTCATGCCTGAAAACACACACAAGTGATATCAAATAGACTGAGAAGATATTGTGTACTTAGAAATATATATATATTAGAAATATGTATATATATTTTAGAAATATATATATTAGAAATATATATATATGTATATATATATATAAAAGTCCATGAGTTTGAGAGGGTATAAGAAGGGTTTTGTGGAAGTATTTGGAGGGAAGAAAAGAAAGGGAAAAGTGATATGACCATATCACAATCTCAAGGAAAGAAAGTGAAAGAAATAGTAAAGAAATTACATTGGTGTTGGAACTTTCCCATTTAGTACAGTGAGATCCAAATATTTTAAAATGAGCTCAGGCCTCTGTCAAATCAACTATCTCATTCCAAGAACTGAATCTTGCCGTTCTAACCCCTACCTTTCCTGTGGCTCCTCCCACTCATGACCATGGCTATACTGGATACCAATATATCACTGTGTCCTTTATCATGGAGGAGAGACTAAGTTCATGCTGTCTTCGTCAGTTCTTTCTCTGTCACATAGATAACATTCCAGAATTTCTTTCTTTGTTTTTCCAAAGCTCCTCTTAATTTTTCCTTGTGCGGACTTCTGGCTTTCTAGGTACCTGGTTGAGGACTTTTCCTTCAAGTAATTGTTTGGAAACTAAAACTTAATAACATAAAAATGACCTTGGTTTGAAAAAATGTATTTGCAAGAGGTTTCTAGGTACTTTTTGTTGCTGTAATAAATCGTCATGCACAAAACTGACTTAGAGACTTTATTTGGGATTAAAGTTACAGATGTGGAGTCCTTAGTGGAGAAAGTGATGGCATAAGCATAACAGAATATGAAGCTGATTGTTCCCACCTTAACTGTTCAGAGGAAGGAAGACCATCTAAAAATAGGAGAAGGTCATAAACTGTGAAAGTCCAACTCCAGTGGTATACCTCCTCCAGTATGACTCCATGTCTCAAGTTTTCCACCATTTCCCCTCAAAGCACCACCTACTTGGAACCAAGCATTCAAATACCCGGATCTAAGAAGACCTTTCTTAACTAAACTTCCATACAGGTGATAAAGAAGCTTGGTGGGTATTACAAATAATACTGCTATGAACATAGTTGAACAAATGCTTTTGTCATATGATAAGGCATCTCTTGCTATTTGTAATAGCCAGAACCTGGAAACAACCTAGATGTCCTTCAATGGA
>NW_004949103.1:16069429-16081038 GCF_000317375.1 Microtus ochrogaster
AAGAAGAAGAAGAAGAAGCTTGGTGGGTACCTGAGCATGACAGACACCATAAGTTGGTTTCTCTTGATTAAGCCAAACCAAAGTACCTTTGGGAGCCCACTGGTTGAAGACAAAGGTTTTTCTTTCCAGGAGAAGGAGGAAACAGTACATTCCCTTTATGTAGTTGAAAAGCGAAAGCTGGGAGATTGTGGCTTACGCCTTTAATCCCAGCACTTGGGAGGCAGAGGCAGGCGGATCTCTGTAAGTTCGAGACCAGCCTTTTCTACAAAGCTAGTTCCAGGACAGGCTCCAAAGCCACAGAGAAACCCAGTCTCGAAAAACAAAAAAAACAACAAAAAAAAAATAACTGATGAGAAGCTTCAACCACCATGAAATTCTCTGACTTCTAGGGTGACTTCAACATGCAGGGAGGAAGAAAACGATGTACCAGGCAGCATTTTAGTGTGTGATTTACTATTCCTCCTTTACACCTCGCCAAAATTTAGTCACTAAAAATGCAATTAAAGTCAAGTAACCAACTTTGAAATTACAGTAATATCAATGGCAAATTGAAAGATGCTTAAGGAAAAATAAGATGCTATCCATTTTCACCTAATATTCTTAGATAGTACTTGAGCCTTCTAACACTACAAATAGCACAAAGACACTTAAACTTTTAGAAATTACAGCATGTGTGTGCTGTATGAGTGTGTGTGTGTGTCTGTGTACATTCGTTGCTGGGGTTGGAATTTGGGGCCTTGGGCATGGTAGGCAAACAAAGAACAACCTCCAGGCCCACAAAATTCCTATTTACATAAATTTCTGTAGTCTTCATGGTATTAAAAACTCATGTGGATAAAAGACAGACCTCCATTAGTATTTACAGTTTATAGGGAGATAAATAATGTACAATTACAAATTTTGAATGCATATTTTTGAAAAAAGATTAATTTAGCACTCATTAACTATTTTAATGAAGGGAATAATCACAACAATGTCCTCTTTTCGAATCTCTTTTTCATAAGTTTACAAGGTTGAATGTGAGAGTATTAGTATTCCCCAATAGTATTCTAAATAAATCTTTTTTTTTTTTGTAGTTCACCTGATTTTAATCGAGGTTTTGGCATTAGACATGTTTTGTACTGGTAAATTATTTAACTACTGTCGTATTTTTTAATTATTTATTTATTTATTAAAGATTTTTGTCTCCTCCCTGCCACAGCCTCCCATTTCTCTCCCCCTCCCCCAATCAACTCCCTGAAGAGCAGTCAGGGTTCCCTGCCCTGTGGGGAGTCCAAGGACCTCCCACCTCCTTCCAGGTCTAGTAAAGTGAGTATCCAAAGAGCCTAGGCTCCCACCAAGGCCAGCTGAACTGGGTCTGAAAAAGCATGGGATAAAACCGGACTCGCTGAACATAGTGGACAATGAGGACTGCTGAGAAGTCAAGAACAATAGCACTGGGTTTTGATCCTACTGCACGTACTGGCTTTGTGGGAGCCTAGGCTGTTTGGATGCTCTAAATAAATCTTATGGTCCACTGAAACATTCTAGAAAAAGGTTGAAATTTTTGGATATATTTTATCTTAGGGTTTCTACTGCTGTAAAGAGACACAATGACCATGGCAACTCTTACAAGGAAAATATTTAATCAAGTAGTCAGTTTACAGTTTCAGAGGTTCAGTCCATTGTCATCATGGTGGAAAGCATGGAGGCATGTAGGCAGATGTGGTACTGGCTACATTCTGAACAAAAGACAACAGGAAGTGGATTCAGGGTAACACTGAGGGAAAACAGCAAAACAGACCTCAAAAACCTGTCCCCACAGTGAAACTATTCTTCCAAGAAGGGCCACACCTACTTCCAACAAGGCCACTACTTCTAATAGTGCCACTCCCTTTGGGGGTCTTTTCCTTTCAAACCACCACATAACATTTTTAATGTTTGTTTTTAATTATATGTATTTGTGGGTGTGCACGTGTGTATAGGTGCTTATGGAAGTCAGAGGCTTCAGACCCCCCAAGAGCTAGAATTACGTGTGTTAGTGAGATATCTGATATCAATGCTAGGAGCCAAGCTTGGGTTCTCTGCAAAATCAGCAAGTGTTCTTATCGACTGAGTCACCTCTTCAGCCAGCCCCTGGCCTTAGTAATTCAGCAATATTGTCCCTCTGAATTTTGTTCCTTCCCTCTGTGAAACCCAGTGATCAGCTTGGCCATTTCCTCTGCAATCTAGTTCAGAACTTTATCCCTCCTCTCCACAGGAGACAGGGCATGCTGTACATCATCTATTATTTGTTTACCTCCTTGGTACTACAACTGCCTATTTTGTGTATCTCAAGACAGACATTTTGTATACCACACCCCATATAGTTGTTATTTACAGCAGCAGAGAAAACCCTGTCTCAATTAAGATTCAGCTTTAAACTAAAAGCTTTGGAAGTTATTCTCATTTGAACAGTTATAATTATTTTTTAGTTCATTTTAAACAGAAAAGGAGGTGTTGAAAGGGAAACAATTAAATTGCTCAGGCAATCTAAGAAGCTGATAAGCCTAAAAGACATCTACAAAAATGCTAAATTCAAGTAAAATTAAGAGTGTGAAGAGGGGCATCTCATCATTCATCTGCATATCTCTAGAGCATCCAATTATGTGGGATGGTTAAACTTTGCAGTCTTCTAGGTTTCCATATAGACTCCTGCTACACAAATGACTTAGATATGGTGTTTTTTCCAGAGTCCACATTATTCTCTCCCTGCTATAGTTAGTGTAGGCTATGTTTTTTGTCTCTGTCATGGACATTGAAATGCCCTTTATTGGAGAATGAACATAAGCTGTTTGATGATGAAAAAGCATCAAACCTCTTATCCAATACCATCAGTTGCCTTAAATGCTGGATACCAGCTTATATGCTCAAAACACAAGGCCCCAAATCTCACTTTCTACTCATCTAAAAAATGTATTTTTGTTCATTTTGTTCATATGTTTCAACTACTTCTCTCATTCTGCGCATTGTTTTTTCTTCAACACATACCCAAATGCTATCAAAAACATTTCCAATTAATAATATTTCCTGACATGTGTGTTTATTACTTGGAATATGCATTTGGCTCTAGTCATATACTTGAATTGGTTTATGATCTTACAGGAATCAACAGCTTTCTACCAAGCATATGGAACCCTTCGGGTGTTCTAAATTTTCATATCCCTTATCGGTATAAAGACAGGTAATTTTTAGTAAACAGGAATGAATTGATTAATAATATTATGTGATTCTCGATAGGTTGATGATTCATTTCAAATAGGTTTGTCTATCTGGGATGCTGTATTCAAATACTATAAGTTGAGAGACTAGAGAGAAATGCATTTCCCAGTCTTCTGGAGATCAATGTGCTAACACATGCGATGTCTTTTAAGGACTGTCCTTCCTTTTAGATGGCACCTTTCAACCTTTCCTTACAAGATATAAGTGGTGAGGAAACATCTGTGTATTTCTGTTATGGACAATAATCGGCATCCTCAGGAAGGAATCTTCTCAAATTTCCCTCCTCTAAATCCTAGTCCAAAGCATAGGTGTCAGGGTTCAAATACAAATTCGGGGATCAAGGACATAAACAATTTGCAGCACTGAAAGCAAAAGAAAATGTTAATAACAAAGATAACATTTGAAATACTGAAGTGAAAGACATGAACAGAAGATATATTTAGGATCAGTTGTGATGGTTTCAATGAGAATGGCCCCTAGAGGCTCATATATTTGAATACTTGGTCCCCAGTTGCTGGAACTGTTTGGATTGATTAGGAGGTATGGCCTTGTTGGAGCAGACATATCACGGAGTGTTGGCTTTGAATTTTTAAAACCCCACTATTCCCAGTTAGCCCTGCTTGTGAATTATGGTAAGAGCTCTAAGCTGCTATCAAGCACCATTATCTGTCTGCTTGCTGCCATGTTCCATGCTATGACAGTCAGGGACTCTAACTTTCTGGAACTAAGAGTCCCAATATAAACACGTTCTTTCGATGCCTTGATCATGGTGTGCAGTCACAGAAATTGAAAAATAACTAAGAAACCAATACACTTTTTAAAAACTACTTAATTTTAATAGTTGCTGAAAAATATAAATGAAAATGTCAATGAGGTGTGTATTTCAATTTAAAAGTCAGATAAACGTATTTTTAAGTAATGATACTCAATGTTAAATAAATTTATGTAAAAAGAATATCCTTTAACTAGAAGGCCTATAAAGTAGCATAGTCCTTCTGAAAATCAGTTAGTAATATAGTTATATATCAAGAGTAAAAGACAAGTCATGCCTTTTAGTATATTTCTGAGACCCTTTCATGTACGAATGGGAGATTTCCCAGAGAGATATATGAGAAGTAATATTCCCAATAGTATTGTTGATAAGAAAGAGAATAAATAATATCATGCTTAAGGTTATTTTATGCTATCATTAAAAGTATATCTGAAAGAGTATTTAATGACATGTAGGATGACATATCATGATACACACATGTATGTCTGCACACAAATAGATGTAAGAAGAGAAAAAGAAATGATTCTGTTAGAGACTAACCTGTGAAAAAGTATGAAAAGGGGAGATGATGGATGATTATTAGAAGAATACTTTTAAGAATCAAATAATAAAATCTTTCCAAATATACAAGCAATTGCATTGAATAGAAATGAATAAACTCCCTATCTTTCTTACACCTAAGAAGCAGCATCATGTCTAGTGTGGTTTTTCTTAGTTAAATATTTAATTTCTGACAATCCCAGGAATTCCAGCCTACATGTTTGTCCTTATAATAATAACTCCACATTCTCTGTGAAATTTCAACACTTACACTTCATTCTTGCTTTTCCAGCATATTTTAAACCTTCTTTCTTGTAAACACTGAGTAACACTGGTAAACACTGAGTTTGTTGTCTGAGGGAAATGCATCTGCATATTGAGTTTATTAAATGGATTATTACATATTGTTTCAATGGATGACTTAGAGTTTTTAAATTTTACAATGGAAAAATAATCAATATACCTTCAGCAGAAACTGTACTTCAAATATTTGATATCTTTTCCTGGGGTAGCAACATGTGGCACAAAAGTCTTCCATGGCACAGGGTAGTGGCACTGAGCCACTGTCCCCGTCAGTCTTAATTCAGGGGAGACAACCAGTGTTTTACAGTGTGCTGTGTCACTAAGATTTTTACGTAGGTTATGAGTGCTAAATGCATGTTTGACTTACAATTTCAATTGCTATGTATTTTTTTCAGGATGAAGCCACTATAAGTGAAAAGCAACAGTGCTTTTTCCTGATAGAGAATAATACTAAGTTGTTAAATAATGATACAATAGACAATACTCTCGTGAATTTTATGCAGTCAATTCTTACAAAATGCTTCCATTGAATTTTTCCAGACTTTTATATGCTCCATCAAAATGACGCTTGCTTCTTAACAAAGAAATATATACAGGATATGAATGGTTTTATGGTTTACTTATATCATCAAACATTATAACAATAAAATTAGATAAACATTAAAGTTTGACACCTTAGCAAGATAAATTTCTTTGCTAATACAGACTGTAATTAAGCAGCAAGGTTGGCATATTTTTTACTACTTTCTAGACAATAAATCAAAACAATAAATCAGTCTATGAGTTGCAATGTCTACTGATTCTCCTGGTGTGAATGTTGTTCTGATAATGAACAATGTAACATGCCCGAGTGCATGCTGGAAAATCAGTGCACTATTAGGAAGCATCCATACAGAGATAGAATAGATATCAACCATTCAAAGAATTAGCAGTCATAGTAAATATAATACAGCAAATAGGGGGTTTTGGTTTTTGAATTCTCACGTATGTCTGTTAATACAATTTTAGCTGCAGCATTGGACTTTAACTTTTGATAAAATTAAAGCACATATTGAACAATTAGCTTTCAGAAACAATGAATACTTGCCAGTGAGCTCCTACAAGTTGGTGGTTCCTGACTAAAGAGCCATATTGAGTCTGCGTGCATTTCAATGCTTCAATATGTTAGTCATCTTAAGCATTGGCTTATGGAGTTACTTTTTCATCGTTTTTCTCTACTTTTATAAACATATTTAGAAGATGGTAAAATGGCACAACCTAGCAAAAATGAATATCTTCTAGAAACTTGACCGGATGGGAGAATGACGTCTCTCTTAGAAACTTCAAGATACGGTGCATCCCTTGCTAACATATTGACTGCACTTCAATGACACCATGACAGACTTCTGACTTATACAGGAATACTGTGAATTTTATTATTCTGGCAAATCAGGGGTGATGGGTAACAACAGCGCAATGTTAATAAAGTTCAAAGTTAAGTGCATATCAGTGACATTTAAAGCATAGTTTGCCGTTAATAATTTTTTTACAGATTAAAATTAATTACTTTACCATCTTCCTCTCATCTTTTCTATTTAGAAGTCAGAAGATTTTCTTAGATCAATACCATCTTCTTTGAAAATAATGATTATTTTTCAAATTTTTGTTTATAATTTCTGTTTATTATCTTACTTTATCTTTTTCTTCTGCTTCTGAACATTAAGCAGACTCCATCTCTAAGCTACATCCCTAGCCTGCTTTTATTTGTCTTTCAACATTTCTAATACAGTTACTGAGATTTCTTGGTGTTTATATTACTCATCTCCACTCAGCTCTTAAAATCAATGTCTTCATATCTGATATAGGCTTTAAAAATAATATGTGAGTATCTACCTGCTCTTTCTTCCATTTTTCTTCTCTACTCTTGGACTTAGGTTACACTTTTTTTAGCCTTTTTTATTTTGCTCTAAATGTCTGTTACATTCTTCTCAGAATCCTATTTGTTCTTTCTGTGTCTCAAACTGGGTACTTATCACTCTCGTATTTTCTCTTTTTCTAACTCTGTTTTCTATTGTGCTTAACATTTGTAAAGAGAGAGTATTAAACTCCTGGTATATTTGGGCACTAATATTTCCATTTTATTTCTTCTCCTATGTCTAAATTCTAAGTCAATATTATTTTCTTTCTATTTATTTTCAAAAACATTTATCTTTATAATTGATTATCTTACTATATCACAGGTGTATAACTATAAATATTTGATTCACTTTCTGGATTTCTGTGTTTCTTTTGCATTTTGATTATTTGATTATGATTTATATGATTTATTTATTTTGATGTTAGATATTAAATGCAAAGAATTTTAGTAATTGGATCTGCGGACAACAAGAGGAAAAAGACACTGGACCTGGCTTGAGCTTTTAAAACTGCTTTTAAAACATAATCAAATAAATCATTATTTGATTATGATTTATATGATTTATTTATTTTGATGTTAGATATTAAATGCAAAGAATTTTAGTAATTGGATCTGCGGACAACAAGAGGAAAAAGACACTGGACCTGGCTTGAGCTTTTAAAACTGCAAAGCCCATACCCAATGACACACACTTCCCCAAACAGGCCATGACTCCTAATCTCACTCAAGTATCCCTAAGGAGGAAGCATTCAAATATATATAAGTACATGGGGACCATTTTTTTTTCAAATCACCACAATACACTCTTTCTTAAAAAAGCAAAACAGCAACAACAACAAAACCCTGCTTAATTAGTAGATTAGGGACAATCCAATTTCAACCCAGTAGGTTATACAACCACAGAAAGACTTGAAAGGAGAGGAATGTGTTGGGAAAATGTGAATTTCAGCTGGAGGAGAAGACAAGATAATAGGGAGGGAGGATAGACTTTTAATATGTACATTTATGAAACTGTCAAAGAATAAAAAAGACAAATTTTAAAAAGCATATTTTAACTGTCTTTGCTTTGATAGATTTGGTAAGCATCTATTATATACCAAATATTTTGTATTTTAAGTAATGTATTTGCAATTTTTACTGAGGTATTTATATCTAATAAAGTAACCCAAGCATTAGCTTTGTAACCTTTGTAATAGATGAGAAAACCAGTTCACAAAAATCACACAAACAGCATGACAATAAGCTAAAGTCCGAGGCAAATATCTTAATGCTAATATAGCATGATTACCAAAGAAAGAATAAGATGCCCGTGTCTATAAAACATGGCAACTTGGATGCCTACTCTCCTGCTATCTTTGTCCTGTTCATGAGAGTCTTCAATTAAACACTACAAATATTTTCTGAAGTAGGATAATACTGTTTTATTTTAGCTTAGTACTTACAAATCCTTTCTTTGCTTATCACCACACTTTCTGTAAAATAAGAGCCCTTTAATTTGCCGTTCACATATTTATGCCTGAAGGTACACCTTCAAATGGATCAAACTTAATTGCATTGTGGCCCTTAGCTAGTTCAAATTCCTCAATCAATTCACCTCAGACTCATCTCCTTTCAAGACTAAACAACCCCATTTTTCTTAATCTCTTCTCATATGTTCAGTAATCCCTTCCATTCCATTTATCATTTCTGTTGCCCTATGCTCTCTGCAGTTTAGCTATAATGTTCTTCAAATAAGGTCCTCTATCAGATGTGTGCACGCTGAAAACTCATGCCTCAACATTCCTATTAGGCTAAGAGGCTCTGGTGATTGTAGCTTGCATGGTGATTATGAATTTCAAGGCTGTGAAAAGTGAAAGGTTACATTCTCAAAAAGTAGGAACAAATGACATTTTTTCATGTTTCTATTTTGCAAGAACATGTTTTGCCTAGAAAATGAAAAAGTGAGTCTTCAAAGCCCGAGAAAGGAAATGTTTGGTGTGAGAAATTGATTTTGTAATATTCATATATAAAGGCTAATTTGAAATTTCAGGAGATGAGGTCATAACTATCAATAATTAAATACTGCTTGCTTTTCCAAAGTGCCCAATGACATTTCTAGAGATAATCTATCATTATCAAGGAGGTGCACAAGATGTGAATTTAGGGGCTCTGTAATAATGGAATAAATTCATCATAAAATTATAATCCACTTTTAAAAATAAGTAAAGCAAATATCTAAATAACTCAGTCTGCAGCTCTCCAAGGCATCTCTAAAAAGAAACACAGCTATAGGAAACATCAATTACACAAGCCCCTTGATGATGCATAGCTACTTCCGTGCAAGGAGTAATTACTGTCTCCAGAGCTGACCCAGAGAATCTCTGTAGGGAGTGAATGTAATAGAGTGGTTGAGCCATATGCCATGGGCATCTCTGTGCACTGATGGAGAAGACTAATTTGGGAATGAGCTGGAAGAAGTCATGTGTGTTTATGCAAAACAATCTTGCTATTCTGTTATAAAGGGCTCGAATGCTATATTCAGATTCTTAAGGGAAAGACAGAATGGCAAGATCAGAAGTTGGTAGAAGTAGTTTGCCAGTTGAATCTTGACAGTAAGTGCTCAGTTGAGACAGGCATGCAGAGCATGGCTGAGCAGCCCGAAAAGCTGGTAATGCCTACCATTGTTTCTGCTGGATGTGTTCAAGTGCATTAGTTGTTCCAATGACTAAAATTGAATAGAAGGCTTTTATATTGTTGAATTTCAAGTGACAGGGTACCCATTTGTATAGTTAAAGGAACAGAGTAAAATTTGGACCTGTAAGCTAAAACTTTAAGTCTTAATTCACCTTCACATCAAGGTAGATCCACAGAAAGTCAAACTGTATCCTCATTCTTTATTTATTGTTTAACCATGCTTGCATGTTGGTTCCATGATCTCCAGTCCTCATGGGAAGAATGTTAGCACACATTTCTAATGTTTTACTATTTATGTTATCAGCAGCTCAATACCAAAAAAAAAAACTGTTAAGTTTAAAGGGAATTTCAAAAGCCAATGTGAAGGTTTTTTCCTAAATTGATTTAAATCATCCCTCTTTGAACTAAAAGTGAGATGGCCATACTACTCCATCAATTCCATGTCATGAAAGTAGTGACTGGTGCCTTTCAAATATCATAATGCTGCTAGCAGAAGGAAAATATGAATTAAAAAGTAGAAAATAAGATACTAGCTCAGTACGTAATTATGAGCTACTATGAAAAACCCATAGGACTATAGACAGCAGAGAGTGGAACCCTTCTCCATGTTGACATAGTGGTGTACTGCCACAAATGTTCCCAAGCTGTTGAGCAAAAAAAGGCTTGTGAGAATAAAAACCTCAGTGGATTTCTTTGGCCTCTCAGACGAGCTCTATATCACTCAGGCACAAGAGGGCCATTCACTCTGAAAACACTGGAAATTCTTATACTTTCTTACTTACACAATGCTTATTTGCTTGTTTGTCATAAAAGATTGAAAATTATGATGATTTACAATTTTGGCCTATTTAATTATTTACATGAGCCCAAGCAGTATGAATATTGATAGCTCTGCATTTGTGAGGACATGTAGTTACAGATGGCTAAATGGTGGGGCTTGTGGGGTTCATGATTACTGATGGCAAAACATAGATTAATGTACAAATTTCTTTGACTGTTTCTACATAATACAGACAGCAACACTCTAAATTAGCAGTCCAGTTTAAAACGCAGAGAAAGCAAATCTATTTTATTGCCAACTGTAAAACTTTCTGGGTAATCACCATATAAAATTCTCTACTTCTTTGTCATCCAGTAGTTACCACTCCTCACGTGAGCATTTTAAGAGAACGTGGAATAAATTCAGATTTCTGGGGCTGCAGAGTTTTAAAAGACTGATTTATTTATTTTATGTATAGAGTGTTTCACCTGCAAGTGTGTATGTGCAGTGCACCCATATCTTGTGGCTACAAGAATAAATCCCCTGGAACTGAAGTTGCATGTTGCATGTTGGTGTGGAAAGTCCTTCTGTATATGTGTGGCTTTTATTGGTTAATGAATAAAGTTGCTTTTGGCCAATGGCTTAACAGAATAAAGCCAGGCTGGAAATCCAAACAGAGATATAGAGGGACGGTAGGTGGAGTCATGAGAAGCCATGTAGCCACTGAAGAAGACAGACACCTCCACCAGAGCCTGCCAAAAATTTGTCAGTAGGTCATGACCTTGTGGGGATGGACAGACTAATGAAGATGGGTTAGTTTAGAATATAATCACTAGGTAGAAATATGCTTAAGCTATTGGCCAAACAGTATTGCAAACAATATAATTTCTATGTGATTATTTCAGGTAGGAGCGGCCACGAACAAATGAACAGTCTCCACCAACAGAATGGCACTCAAACAATGATTGGAGCTAGCCCACATGGCAAGCCACACAGTTCATGTCTGAGTGCTTGTAGGACTGCTGGGGTTAAGAAGAAAGCAGATGAGAACATTCCTGCTGCTCAGCACCCTGGCCTGGGAGAGCAGCCTGATCAAGTCTGTTAGGCGTGCACAGACATGAAAGCATAGCAGAGTCCTACCACCATACACAGAGTTATTTCCAGGCTGTGCAATGCACTGCATGGCCTATTTAGCTTTTACTTAGATAAAAAGGGTTTATGTGTTGCACACCCAGAGTTGAGGTAGTAAGGGAAGCTTCCACCCAGCAGTCCCAGAGCAGGCAGTAAACTGCCTCTGCCATACTGAAGACCTGAGAGATGTGGAGCCAACATCTAAGGCCACTGAGACCAACCTGATGTGGGAGTGATTTCTTATTAATAAAGAAACTGCCTAGGCACATTTCATAGGCCAACCCTTAGGTAGG
>NW_004949103.1:16082282-16084499 GCF_000317375.1 Microtus ochrogaster
AGGAAGATTGTTTCCTAATTTTCTGAGAAATCACCACAGTGACATCCAAGGAGGCTATATCAGCTTGCACTCCCACCACCAATGCAAAAGTGTTCCCTTTACCCCACAACCTCTTAACCTCTTCAGCATAAGTTGCCATCAGTGTTTTTGATCTTGGTCATTCTTCCAGGTATAAGATGGAATTTCAGAGTTGTTTTGATTTACATTTCTCTGATGACTAAGGATGTTGAACATTTCCATTTTATATTCCTTTGTTGAGAGTTCTCTGTTTAGGTCTGTACTCATTTTTTTTATTGGATTATGTATTCTTTAGATGACCAGTTTCTTGAGTTCTTTGTATATTTTGGAGATCAGACCTCTGTCTGATGTGGGGTCAGTGAAGATCTTTTTCCCATTCTATAGGCTGTCATTTTGTCTTGTTGACGATGTCCTTTGCTTTACAGAAGCTTTTCATTTTCAGAGGGTCCCATTTATTAATTATTTCCCCCATTGTCTGTCAAAATCCCTGCAAAATTCTTCATAGACCTGAAAAGAATAGTACTCAACTTCATATGGAATAGCAAAATATCCAGGATAGCCAAACAATCCTGTACAATAAAAGAACTTCTGGGGACATCACAATCCTTGACTTAAAACTCTACTATAGAGCTACAGTACTGAAAATGGCCTGGTATTGGAATAAGAACAGACAAGAGGACCAATGGAACCAAATCAAAGATACAGATATTAATCCACACACTTTCAAACACCTGATTTTTGACAAACAATCAAAAAAATCAAATGGAAAAAAGAAAGCACATTTAACAATTCATGCTGACATAACTGGATATGTTATGTCATGTAGAACAATGAAAATATATCCATATCTATCACCATGCATAAAACTCAAGTGCAAACAGATCAAAAAACTTAACATAAAGTCAGCCACACTGAACCTTATAGAAGAGAAAGTGGGAAGTACACTTGAACGCACTGGCACAAGAGACCACTTCCTAAATATAACCGCAGCAGGCAACATATATATTTTAAAAGTATCTTGATTTCAAACTTTTGCGTCTAAGAATATGTTGCTTTGGAAAAGAGGTTTTGCTTTTTTTTCCACAGAAGATGAGAACCTGTGGATTCCTTCTAGACTAATGTGGTTTTATGGACCAAGGCCACCTGCAAGGTCTCTGTAAACCTCCAGAAGAAAAATACTTCACACAACAAAAAGAGGAAGCAGTTTGGAGAAAACTATATCCAATTTCTCAATGATTATTTATAAATGTGTGTTTACATTTAAAGGGGAATATACTATAGAGATAAATACTTTGCATTGTGAAGTACTGCACAGCAGAGGGTGGTAAAAAATTTTTTCCCATTTTGTAGCCTGCCATTTTATCTTGTTGACTGTGTCCTTTGCTTTACAGTAGTGGCTCAGTTTCAGGAGGTCCTATTTAGTAATTGCTGTTCTCAGTGTCAATGCTACTGGTATTATATTCAGGAAGTGGTTTCCTGTGCCAATGCATACAAAGCTACTTCCCATTTTCTCTCTGTGAGGTTTAGTGTGGCTGGATTAATGTTGAGGTCTTTGATTCATTTGAACTTGTGTTTTGTCCATGGTGATAGATATAGATCTTTTTGAATTCTTGCACGTGTCAACATCCAGTTATATCAGCACCACTTGTTGAAAATGCTTTCCTTTTTCAATTTTATATTTTAGCTAGCTTGGCAAAATCAGGTGTTCATAGGTCTGTGGGTTAACATGACAGAGAATAGAAGAATATCAAATGGCTGAAAGAAAAGACACTTAAGGAAATGTTCAACACCCTTAGTCATCAGGAAAATGCAAATCAAAATAACTCTGAGATACCATCTTACACCAATCAGGTTGGCTAAGATCAAAATCACTGATGGCAGTTTATGCTGGAGAAGATGTGGTTTAAAGAGAACACTCCTCCATTGTGGGTGGGAGTGCAAATTGTACAGCCACTGTGGAAAACAGTATGGTGATTTCTCAGAAAATTAGTAGTCAATATACTTCAAGACCCAGCAATACCACTTTTGGGCATCTACCAAAAGGATGCACATTCACACCATAAGGACATTAGCTCAACTATGTTCTTAGCAACATTAATAGTAACCAGAACCTGAGAACAACCTAGATGCCCCTCATCTGGAGAATGGGTAAAGAAAATGTAGTACATTTACACAATGGAGTAATTACACAAAGGAGTA